>NW_026014177.1:0-27166 GCF_020379485.1 Brassica napus
TTTATGTTTTAATTTTTTAAACGACTATAAATTACAAAAAAAAAAGTAAAATTCTCACATTGAAAATTTTGTGATCAATTGTTTAACTTTTTTTTTGTTCAAGCAAGATACAAATGTTCATATTGTAGGAGTGGACGTTCGGATACACGTTCGTGTTCGTATCGGGTATTTCAGTATAATGTATATCCCCGTTTGGGTATCTCTACACTTCGAGTCGGATTCGGGTATTTTATGTTCGGGTTCGGATATTTTGGGTCGGGTTTGGATATTTTAAATTTTGAAGAAAAAATAAATAAATTATTCATTGTTAGTTTTTTGTATTTAAAATATTTTTATTAACTTACTGGTTTTCTAATTTTTAAAAGATTAACCTATTAATAGGTTTGGAGATAAAACTTTAAAATAGAAAAACACGAATTTAGTTGTTGTTTTAAAATTTTAGATGCAACTTTATTAATGCAAGAAACCAAAGCTTGATATGTATTTTAAGTGAATAGCAAATAATTTTGTCCATAATTATATGTATATTATTTCAGGCAATAAGCATCATTAATATAAATATTTTGAATAAAATGAGAGAAGTAAACTAGATATATAGGGTTAAATATATTTATGTTTGGTTATCTTCAGATGTCTATTCGGGTTAGGATATTACCCGTTCGGATTCAGATATTACCCGTTCGGATTCAGATATTACCCGAACTGCTGAAATAAGTAATTTTTGTTGTTCTAGTATTCCATGATTTTTAGACCGAGCTCGTGAATATATACTAGACAGACATTTATATTTCAATTTTGCACTTATATTCTATAACAGCTTGATATATTAGATTTGAACACTAACCTGTTAATATAGTTTGCCGGTGATTTATTTTCAAAATTTTGATTCTTAGATATGTATCTGGAGTGAAACTAATTTTTACAAATGTCCATTTTTAAATTGACACTTATGTAATTCACCGAATTCATAATAAGTTAAAAAAAGAAACTTAAATCATATCAATGAAACAAAGGCGAGAACGAAAGCACAATTTTATAGATGTAAAATATGAAATCACTTAGGGAGAGTCAATTGTAACAAATCGAGAGCAGAAAACATAATCTCATTTCGTCATTATACCATCGATGCTGCCTATTTGGTTTTGGTAATTTGTGTCAGCCGAAAAATTTAATTTCTTTTTAAGCATATGAAGTCTTAAAAATAATTAAAATGAGATGTAATACGTTAACTCTTAAACAACGATGATTTACTTAAGAGACTAACATTTGTATTCGTCATTTTATAATCGATAAAGATTGTAATGTTGCAAAATGTTAAAACCATTTAATAAACAAAATTATTAAACCATATAAGAACATGCGACAAATCAAAGTTTGATACAAGAATTCCAATTAAGATTTTCACATGTCTAACGAAGCATAAACGGGTCAAAAGCATATCCAAAACAAGAACAATTTATAATTTAATAAATATAGTTCTAGTATTTTGAATTATCACGATTTGGAAATGAAACAGGTCGAATAACCCAAGAACATTAGAGAACAAAAAGCAATTTTCATTAGGGTTTTGAATTTTCTCAGTGGCTAGGGTTTCGTGCTGATAACGTATTGTAAGTAAAGACGAGAAGATAATGAATTGGTGTGTCTTATTCCATGAGTAACGGGTCTTTTATATAGGATTACAATAGTTTGGAGACAAAGTCTAACTTGGAGAATAAATAAAGCTTGGGGAACAAGTATATCAAAGACTTTCCATATGGACATCCCACAATATTATAACAAAGTGAAGGATTTTATGACATACCCACTAGAGCTTCAGATCCTAAATCGGCGCCGAACCCAATGTACAACTTAAATTTCTAACCCAGAACATGGAAGACGCTGGCGGGATCTTCACTGTTATCCATATCTCATTTGACCATCTTTTATCTGACCACTTCATACTTGCCACAACTCTCATGTCCACACCGACCACATCCACAAAAACCGCGACCACATCCACACAACCGCTGTCCACACCGACCACATCCACACAACAGCTTTCTACGGTCTCTTTGTTTCAAGCCCTGAAACTAGAGTTTCACTCAATTTCCAGGAAATATAGGCTCTTTCTTGCAGAAATCTTGTCATTTGTTATGTTTCTTCCTCTTAGTAACTAATGTTGTAGCAACTTCTTTGTTATCTTTCTTCCTTTTGCAAATTTTCTTTCTTCCACTTGTCTGAAAAAAAAACATGATATGTTAACTTTCTTCCTCATGAACACAAAACAATAGCATTGCCGTTTACACATCTAAATCTAAATAAGAAATATCATTGAGAATTGAAATTAAACAAAACAAGGTAACTTTGAGTAGAGAAAAGGAAAAAGATCAACAAAAAGTAAACATGAATCTCAAACTAAATTGAATTGCACAATAAAAAATCAGAGAAGAGAGAGAGTGATAGAGAGAGAGATGTTACTGTCAGCTGCATAATTCTTGAGTTGTTCAAGAAAAGAGATGCTCGCAGAATCAGATGGGTAAAGCTCCCAAAATGATCTCTGCATGAGACCATGCTTGACTCTGTTGTTCCCCACAAGAGAAAGAACACCGGCGGCCATCCACGAAAATCTTGAACACAGAATCCATGGTGTGAATCACTGGCGGTCGAGGAGGAAAAGCTTGAGCACGGAGACGCGAGTAGACAGCTTGGAGAGGCCAACCCGGCGGAGACGTCTTGGATCGAGAAAAAAGTTAGAGGTCGAGACAGAGAGCTTTAACCAAGTGACGGCTCCGACACTTCACCATAGACGCCATGACAGAGATCGTGAGGAATCGGGCGAGAGGGATTCGTGTAGTGGTGGAATGACAGATCGTGAACGGTGATGAAGGCATCAAAGGGCTGAATCCTGCGCCATTACTCTCATTCGCTGATACCGGAGAAGGAAACTGCAGTCGACGAACATAGCCCAGCCTTGGTAATCAGACATCAGTTAAGGTTCTATATCTTCGCCGCAGAGAGAAGAAGGAGAACGAAAGAGAATTATGATTAGCGATTGTGGATAAGAATTGAGAAAGTGATTTTAACTCTTTTTTTTTTACTTTTGGGTTTGAAATTTAAATAATTAATCAATAAACCAAGATATTTTTAGTTGAGAAAGAAATGAGATTAACAAAGAGAATGTAGTGTTGGAGGGCATATATGACAACCAACACCTTTAAAGTGTGTGGCAAATGGATTGTGTTCATTCTTGCAATTGAAAACACAAAAAGTGCCAAAGGGTGTAAATGTTTCATAAGAAAATAGTTACTTAAATACAATTTGGCTTTAGATTAATATGTATCTCCACTAACCAAATTACCATTATACCATTGTGAGAGGTATAATTCTCTTTGAAAAACCAATGGCAAATAAGTAATATTCCAAGATAGTTTAAGGGCAAAAGTTAAAAATGTTCCTTTTTAATAGTATTGATGGTTCTTTTTTAAATGGGTGATTAATATTGAAAACAACTCATGCCAGTAACGGTCCAACCCAGGCCCTATTCAAATTAGATAATATGCACGGCGCCTTCCATTTTTTTTATAAGCTTAAAAAACTCCATAAGTTTTTTGGACCACATATCATTATTTACTATGCTGATGCCATGAGTCCTACCTACAAATATGATGTCGTGTCTATATTATGAACATAGATGTCAACTTCATTATGCTTCATTCTTACTTTGGTGTTGTTTAAAATCAGAGGATCGTGTCCTTCTCCTAGTTCTTGTGAATCTGTTTTAAATGATCTCCTCCGATCTACCCCAATGAACCATCCCCATTAACTTAGCATTAACGGGGCCTCTCTCCACAGAAGATCAGGGTTTCTAAATTATGAAGACCATGTCGATAGCAATTTCTAATGGATTGATAATATATTCCTTGTGGTCATCTAGATGCTCTCTGGCTCTAGATGAAATAGGCAATCCATCCTCACGGCTCGTTCTCTCCAGTTTCTATGTCGTTTTCTCTCTGGTTTTGCCTTCTGTCACGGCTATCGGTTAATTTGTGTAGTGTTTGATTGCAATTTCATATTTTGACAAATCTGTTAACTTGTAGGCTACATGATGTTAAGTGATAGGTATTGATCGTATTGACTGTGTTTTAAATAGATAGTGTGTTGAATCCCGGCTTCACTGGTCCTTTTGATAATGGCTTCATAAGCATATACATCTACTACTCACAGCTTATTGGCTGGTGATCATGTTTACAAGAGTAAAGAGTTTCATTAAATTCTTATTACCATTGAATTATTAAGAAACATTTAACCATTTCTTTGAATTTTAAAATTGGAAAAAGTCAATCCGTGGTACACGAAAACTCCTTCATCTCCAAATAATTTTGGATTGGTGGGAACTTATAAATCACATGATCTTTATCTATAAATATTTTTAGTTGGAACTGTCTAACCTAAAAATTTAACGCCTAAAAGAGATACACCGGAAGCATAGTCCATTAGTAGTATTCCTTTCCGAGACAAATGATAAGAAGCGCTTGTTGTATATAATTCATTCTGATCTAGGATTTGATTATTTGTTTACCGTTGAGCCACTGACTAAAGAAGATGTTTATCTTTTTTTTATGGATGATTTTCAGATTAAGCTTTTGTTTTTGAATAATTGAATGATTGACGTTGAAGAAGACATTGATGTAATAAAATTCTTTACGACATTTGTCGATGGGAACCCTGTTTTAGAAATAAGATAAAAAATTTGGAAACGTCTTACGCGTTTTGCCATTGTGAGAACTGGGCCATGGTTCATGATCGAAGATTTTAATAATACTACTGGGCATAATAAAAAGGAAGCAGGCATGCAATGCTTTGATAGCTCGGTTTTGACTTTCAATCAGATGATGATTGTTGAATTCTGGAATTTTATTTTCTGGAAATATGATGTCTTGGGTAAGAAAAAGAGGACGGTCACCGTCAGAAGTCGTTTAGATCGAGCTGTTGTGAACGAAGACTGGCACATAAATTTAATACATTACTATTTTTAGTATTTATGTCTGTGGAGATCAGATCATCGTCTTGTCCTAGATAACATCCTTGTAAAACAAATAAAGGCAATAATTTTTTTTTTTAATTTATAAGTGTTAGTTGGAAAGCGAAGATATCAAACATGAGATTTTTGAGGGATGGAATATACCAGAAATCTTGACCTATGCGAATATAATGGCTCATATCTCGATTTTCCGTTGATTCTGTGGAGGAGACAAAATTTATAAATTCCAAAAAGCAAGTGGAGGAACTAAATGAATAAGTGAAGGCGACAACTGAGGAGAGATCAACAGCTTTGAAGAAACTATCTGATACTTTTAAGGCTGAGGAAATTTCATGGAAACAAAAAAATAGAGTCTGTTGGTTGCGAGAGAAAGATAGGAACTCAAATTTTTTTCATGCTTTGACAAAGCAAAGGCGCACCAAGAATAAAAGTACGAGTTTAATGGATGATTCGGGTAATATGATTGACTTGATTAGTGAAGATCTTACTACTCCCATTATATAATGGGAAGCCAAGCTAGCCATATTTGTGATCCCTCCGAGAAAGGAATCTAGGCCAGATGAGATGACAACATTATTCTATCAGAAATTCTGGGATTTAACATGTATGTTTAATTTATTACTCTTCAATGGCATTATGGCTCAAGTATTGAATGGTACAAAAAAATTTATCATACCGAAGAAAGATAAGCCTACTGAGATGGCCGATATTTTGCCAATCACTAGTTTGTCTAACTTGAGCTACAAAATAGTCTCCAAGGTCTTATGCCAACGGCTAAAAAAGCATTTCCATATCGTATTTACGAAACACAGCCAACCTTTGTTATTGGAAGACAAATCACAAATAACATTATGATTTCTCAAGATATGTTTCATGCGCTTAGAACAATACTGGGAGGGCTGAATAAGAGATTAGCAATTAAAACGGACATGAGCAAGGCATACGATATAATGAAATGGGTGTTCTTAAAGATTTGTAATGCAAAACGGAGAATCAGGGGAAGATAACAGAGATGCTTGTTTCACGCGCTACCCCTCCGATATCTTACTTTCATTTCGCTGATGATAGCCTTTTTCTATAAGGAGGAAACCCGTGAATATGAAGAATTTATCAAAGCAGTAAGGATATATGGAATAGCTTCGGGACAATGTATCAACCTTGATAAATTATATATACTCTTTGGTAAGAGAGTCCCTGGAAATGTGAAGCAATCGATCAAAGATGCACTAGGAATTCAGAATGAAGGTGGAATGGGATCCATTGGCTATACGTGAAGATATTAGTGAATAAAAAAAGCAAGTTGTTTGCTTTTAAAGGATAAGAACAAAAAAAAGTAAATGGATGGCCGGCGGCCTGGTAACTGTCAAAAGGAGTAAAGGAGGTTCTCATCAAATCGATTGCGTTAGCACTCTCCAAACTATGTTATGTCCATCTGTCTGCTTCCTTTAGACATTTGTGAAAACTAAATAGTGTCATTGCATGCTTTTGGTGGAGTTTGAATCCACCAAAAGAGATCTTTATGGGGTAAAATGGGAGAAACTATGTTTATTAAGAGAGAGTGTGGCCTTGGTATACTTAATAAATGACTTATACCATGGTCTAAAAGAGGTATAATCCATGGTATATAAGTTTTACTCGCTTGTTTCTTGTTTCCGGTTGGACAATGTGTCCTCTTTCCTGTTGTAGTCGTTTTGATTAGACAGTTTTAATCAAAGTACTACATATCCGAACATGAAAATACTACATACCTGAAACATGAAAATAGTACATATCTGTAACGTTCAAAACATGAAATACAAAATATCTGAAACATGAAATGCTACATATCCGAAATATTAAATACTACAAAGCAGTCAATAAGTTTGTTTTCTAAAACATGAAAATACTACAGACCCGAAACCTCATCATAGATCTCGGCAGCTAAATTAATACGCATTGTCGAAATGCACTTGTCATATAGTCCTTCAAATCCATAGTCAATCGCCTATCATATACTTCAGAGCGTAAACACCACCGTCACCAGGGTCTTCATTCTTGGGCACACTTTTAAGTCTTGAAATCTTGAACTGCTGTGAATTCTTCTTCCGCAGCTTTTCTTGAACCATTTCATTCAGAAATAAAGGAATCATCTTGGGGAAAGGACGACACTCTTCTAGAAGATCTGTGTTGCTCGGGACAACTGTATGTATGCTGTCGTAAACATGGATTATTTCTTCAAAAGATCCACTTCTAAAGCGAACCAATGGTTACCATTTATCAAGTGGCAAAGATACAATCGATCCACATCCATCAGCCACTTTTTGTTGTCGGAAAACTCTTGTGGGTAATTTCCATTGAAGACCTTCTTGTAAGTATCTGAGAACTCCCACGTCTTTGGATCGTTTTTCTTGTAGTCCCTGACCCACATCTTGACAAACCAGTGCTCAAGAAAAGTTATCCTTGACGAAGAGTATGGTGAAGGGTCCTTCATAGATCTTTTATGAAACATAAGCATTGCAGATGTCATATGCTGTAAATAAAAAAAGATTTCAAATTGCGAGTGTCAACACTAATAAAATGAATGTCTTACAGAATCCTTGTCCATGTTCATACAATTAAAAACGATAAACTTACAGAATCTGTTAGCCACCTGGATTCATCTGTTTCCCAATCTTTTCTTGGCGTTGTTAGCTAGAAGTGAGCGTCTGAATGGGATGTGCCTACATCTTCGTCATCACTGAAATGAGTAAAAAAAAAACTCTAGTTAGTTTAACAGTAATGGATCATGAAGAACAAATAAGACATGATAATCATTACACTTACGCATGAGTTCGCGGGAAATCCAGTAATTTCTTCCATTTTGTCTCAGAAACGTTATCTGAAGGATCATAGTAAGCTTTAGATAGAGTCACTTGTTATGATCCTCTTCACAGTTGACTTCCCTACATTTGGATAGACTTGAGACTTTGTCAGTTGTGGCTTGCGTGTTTTCAAAGGTCCATCCAAGAATGATGCCACCAACTGGTCTAATGTGGCATCTAGTTTACCATATTTGTTCTTGTCTTCTGAACTAGACCATGTTTCAGCAGAATCTCTAAGTTGTGGAACTACATTCTTCTCCTTTTTCATGTTTTTCAATATTCCAGCGGGTATTTTTGCTTGATTTTTTCAACAACCTTCTCACCATCAGTGTCAAGTAGAACATGAGACATTAGCTTGACCTCGGAATTTTGGCTTTCTTTCTAACCACACATTGTACTGCCGCATCCAAATGTGATGGTGCCTTGTCTTGGACCATCCATGACTATTTGAGTATATAGAAAACATATAAATTTAATTTTAACTAGTTGGTTACTTTAACCTGAAATAGACATACTAGCAAGGGAAGCAAAACACTAACCGGGTCATTGATGTTGACTTCATCTTCTTGGTTTACAAAGTGTGCATCATTTTTGGGGGCAATAGCTTGCATCTTCTCTCTAAGTTTAGCAATTTCTTTTCTAAAGTTGAGATTTGCTTGCCAAGTACCAGCTCGGTTTGACCAACTCTTGCATTTACTTTTCCGTCAGTCTTTGTGTCTACTGCAGTCAACACCTTGGCATCATCCAATTGAAGGTATATGTCCGCTTCTGCCTTAACAGTGAGATGTCTGACACGAAACTACCAATCAAACCATGTAAAAACATTAGTATGAATACATTACAAGTAATATCTTTTAATAAGAGTTTACAATAATATAAGAAACTTAAACTTCTGGTGAACTTTTTTCTCTCTTTTATAAAACAGTTCCCACTATATACGGCGATAGGATGGAGACCAAGAGAGAAGAGGAACTTAGTTATCCTCAATATGGTTCCCATATTCATGCCTAACAAGGTATTGATTCATACATCCAGATGAGAAGAGCGTGAACATATCCACGAAGTGCATATTTTTTTCTTTCCTTCATATGAAACAGCTTTAACTGAATTAACGAGGCTGGAGAATCCCACATGTCCCCAACCGTATCTGTCAATGCTTCTGCATCTAGGACTCTCTTTGCTTCTTCCAAAGGAATTCTGCTACCTGGAGAGATACCTAATACGCCAATCGATAAGACACAAAGCAAGCCAATCATTCTTCTCTTCTCAAATGACGGGAACAATTGGCGCAACTCAGATAGCATTGGACCATATGAAGGGGACACACTAATCTATTCCCAAAACGCCTTATGATCAACCTCCACCTTATCATTGATGTCAAAAGTCTCACAATTTAAACATGTTATTTCACCAAACTCATATAGTTAAAACCTAATAGGCTGACCTTCTAGTAGAGACCATAACTCCTGAATATTATCCACAACCAGTTGGTTTGTCAGCAAATGGTTAAAAACTTGGGCTGACCATGTATAATCCATCTCTTACAACCTTACAATAACTCCAACAGAAGATGTCTTAATGGATTCTCACGCATCTAAGCCAAGTGACAGTTATGATTCATTGAACAATGTAAATAATGTACAATGAAGTAAGGTACACATGAAAATTATATTTCCAGAAACTTATCTACAGTGGAGTCGATAGTTGCAAACACATAATTACCAAAATAAGAAACCCAAAATCAAATAACATATGTTGTTCGCACGGGTTCTAAATGGCACAAAAAACTGAGAAAAAGTGAATAAAGCAACGACCTTCAACGGAACTGAGAATTTGAAAAAGGGGATTTAAGGTGTGAATCGAAGGCTTTAGTGGTAGAGTAGAGTGCGGACATGACCGAATCATTGATGAATCATCCTAATAAGAAAGTGAATCTTGAGTTTGAGGATTTCACAAATTGGGATTTAGGGTTCTTGGGGTGAATCATGAGAAAGAGAGATGTCGTGGGGGAGAGAGTATTTACCTTTTCTTTGATCAACAAAAGCTTATAGCTTATCGAGTCTCTTTCATTTGATGTATAAAATAAGTAATATTTGGTTTAATTCTATTTATCGATTGGGTATTTTGGATTTTTACTCACTTTTTCTTCTTTTTTTTTGTATGTTATTCTAGTCATTACACAGGAAATGTATGTTATAATAAGTTAGTTTTCTTAATTAAATGCCAAAAGGTTGCAACTTTCCATGGAACTGATTCACAAAATCTAAAATAATTTGAGAATGGAAAAGACATATGTAGATTTTCTACCAATTATGATAAATCATATTTTTAATATAACAAATACAAATAATAAAGGATAAAAGGTTGAAATAAAACATGTAACTAATCCCCTTTTTATTATTTGGAGAGCACTATTAACAATACACCTTTGTCCCATGTGTGATTAACAAAATTGTTATTGCTTAGGTGTCATCATAAGAATCCTTCTCACAGCCAATATTTAAAAGCTCTTCTTTGCCAAGATTAATTACATATAATGTCACTGCTTATTAAAAACTACTAAGTTATTATACTATATGTTTTGTGTAGTAATGAATTCAACGTATGCTGAAGGAAATTAACTCTACCCGCAATAACGATTTCAGTTGTCTTTACCAAACATTAAACCATTTTGTTATACCTTAGTACATTATAAGAATAATCAATCCCTTATATATTGATCCTGGATCATTAAAACATGTTTTCGTAGCCACGTGTCATCACTAAGATGATTCTTAGAATCCTTAGAAAAATAAGTTGGTTCATATAAATAATAGAGTTAATGGTTGGACTTTTAAGTTCTACACAAAGGGAGGAAAGGAAGTGATTATAAAATCAATGGTTACGGCATTGCCAAACCATGTGATGTCTTGCTATTGACTACCTAAGGCAACTGTTAAAAAACTGACAACCACGGTCGCACAATTCTGGTGGAGTCCAGGAGGAAGCACAAGAGGAATGCACTGGAAATCATGGGATAAAGTATGTATAGATAAGGAGGATGGAGGACTAGGTTTTAAAGATATTACTGATTTCAACACAGTGATGCTTGGAAAACAGTTATGGTGTCTGATTGAGAAGCCAAATACTTTATTTGCTCGAGTATTTAAAGGTCGGTATTACAGGAATGCCTCACCCTTGGAACCGATTCGTTCATATGCTCCGTCATATGGCTTGCGGAGTATCGTCTCAACTAGATCTCTGGTAAGCAAAGGAGTAATTAAAAGGGTGGGATCATGATCATCTATATCAGTACGGAATGATCCATGGCTCCCAACCACTCGCCCGAGACCAGCAGACAAAAATCAACACAATTTCGACCCAGAACTAAAAGTGGATTCTCTTATTGATCCTACTTCGCGAATATGGAATTCGCAGGCACTTCGGACTTTGGTGGATCCCCAAGATGTGAAAGCTATATAGAGTATACCACTGAGTAAAACCCAGATGGTGGACAGGGATGGATGGCATTTCACAAATAATGGGAAGTATACGGTTAAATCAGGATATCAGATAGAACGGGTTTATCCAGATAGGGAAAGACCACCTTTAATGTTGGGACCCACAATTGATACTTTGAAGGCATTCTGTTAGAACATACAGTGTCCCCCAAAGTGAAAGCATTTTCTATGGCAATTGGTGACAGGATGTCTAGCAGTCGAGAAGAACCTGAAAGCGAGAGGACTACAAGGGGATATATGTTGTGCACGTTGTGGAGCGGAGGAGGAATCAATCAATCATGTGTTCTTTGAAATGCCCTCCAGCACTCCAGGTTTGGGCTTTCTCTAGGATACCATCAAACCCATCTATTTTCCCAACAAGCTCTCTCTTTACAAACATGGATCATCTCTTCTGGAGAGTTTCCCCATAGATGGATGATCATCAGTTTGCGTGGATACTATGGTATATTTGGAAAGGAAGGAATAATAAAGTTTTCAGTAATTTGGATATGGATCCTAGGGACACACTTAAATTGGCAGAAACAGAGTCAGCTCTTTGGGCGGAAGCACATGTATTGAATGGAAATAGGATAGTATCTCCGACAGAAGTTACGAATCCCACATTAATTCCAGGAAGATGGTGCTTTACAAATGGTTCCTGGAAGGCGAATGATATTTTCTCCGGACAAGGTTGGCTTAATACTCTAGAAGGATTTGATGGGCTATTAGGGGGCGCGGAATGTTCGGGCTTGTCTATCTCCTCTACATGCGGAGATAGAAGCACTAATCTGGGCAATGGAATGTATGAAAAAATTACGTCAATTTCAGGTTACGTTTGCAACGGATTGTTTTCAATTGGTGAAGATGGTTTCGGAACCAGAAGAATGGCCAGCATTTGCGAATTGTTTGGAAGATATTAGGATCCTGAAAGAAGGTTTCATACGATCAGAGATTATCTATGTACCAAGGACGCAAAATTCAAGAGCGGACAGCCTAGCACGTAGTGTCAGGAAGCAACCGTATTTCATCGTTCACATGGATCAAGATCTACCGGTGTGGTTCACAGAGTCAGTATGAGTCTGTATAAGCTAATGACCAAAAAAAAGATTAAATTTATTGATTACTTATTAATAGGATAGTTATATAAGAAATTTTATGAGCAACCGGTTATATTAGAAATTATTATAGTTATCAAAGAAAGTATATGGCCACTAAGCACGTAATATGTCCTGCCAAACAAAAATAAATGTCATATAGGTGCGGTTAGATTAGAAGAAAACAGTTACATAAGAAAAGATCATTACTGTTTCAGTATTGCTGGAAAATGAGAAGGACGAATTGTTTTATTCAGTGATCTATGCATTAAATAAAGAAGAGGAAAGGAGGGAGTTATGGAAGGATTTGAAAATACATGATTCACCTATTATTCCGGAATGTCCTTGGATGGTAGTTGGGGATTTTAATGAAACGCTGGCAATAGAAGAGCATTCAGTAAGTGATGAGTGTCTCAAGGAATTCAAGAGTTTGAGAATGCTGTCAAATACTGTGGTCTTGTGGATGCTGCATCGCATGGACCTCTATTCACATGGACAAATAAGCGAGAGCAGGGGTTGATCTCAAAGAAGTTGGATAGAGTTCTCATAAATGATCATTGGATTGGAAAATATCCAAACTCTTATAGTGTCTTTGAAGGAGGAGGTTGTTCAGATTATCTAAGATGCAGGTCACATCTGAAGCTAGTTGGAAACCGTCCTCAGAGGCCTTTCAAGTTTGTATATGTTCTCGCTGAAATGGAAGGGTTCAGGCCAATGGTGGAACAATTCTTGAGAAGCACTGAACCAATATTTCTATCGACATCTGCAATGTTTAGATTCTCAAAGAAGATGAAAGCATTAAAGCCAGTGATCAGAAATCTAGCAAAGGAAAGAGTGGGTCATCTCTCACAAAGGACAGAAGAAGCTTTTGATGATCTGTGTGCAAAGCAGGAATGAGAAATCCTACGGAGCAGAATATGGTAGTAGAAAATAAAGCAGTTGCTAAATGGGAGAGATCTGTCACAAATTGAAGATAAGTATCCAAAACAGAGGTCGAAGCTACATTGGCTAAAGGCGGGGGATAGAAATAATAAAGTGTACTATAGAGCAGTAACAGTTCGAGCCACTAGAAATTCGATTCATGAGATTCTTTGTAATGATGGTATTGTGGTAGACACTGCAGAAACAGTGAAGATTGAGGCGGAGAGATTTTTCAGGGAATTTTTACAGCATGAACCTCAAGACTTTGAGGAAATTACGGTGGAAAATCTTGAAGATATACTACCTTATCGCTGTACTGAAGAGGATAGTGCTCGGTTGATTAAGGAGGTAACTATAGAAGAGATTCAAAGGGTATTATTCTCAATGCCTAGAGACAAATCCCCTGGACCAGATGTGTATACGGTTGAGTTCTTTAAAGCGGCATGGCAGACAGTGGGACCAGAGTTCATCATAGCTGTAAAATCCTTCTTTGCAAAAGGAGTTTTACCAAAAGGAATCAACACAACTATCTTGGCTTTGATTCCGAAGAGATTAGAAGCACGGGAGATGAAAGATTACCGTCCTATCTCCTGCTGTAATGTACTGTATAAAGTGGTCTCCAAGATCATTGCCAATCGCCTGAAAACTACTCTGCCAGAATTCATAGCTCTGGATCAGTTGGCTTTCGTCAACGGTAGACTTCTGATCGAAAATCTTCTGCTTGCAACGGAGATAGTCAAGGAATATCATAAAGAATCAATATCAGAAAGATGTGCAATCAAGTTTGATATATCAAAGGCGTTTGATACAGTGCAATGGCCTTTCTTCTTCTAGTACACTCAAAGCTATGAAATATCCGCAGGAGTTTATACACTGGATATCTTGTGTGTGACAACAGCATCCTTCTTGGTACAAGTGAATGGCGAGCTTCCGGGATATTTTAGAAGTAGAAGACGCTTGAGACAGGGATGCGCCTTATCACCATACTTGTTTGTAATCAGTATGAATGTTCTATCAAATTTGCAAGATAAAGCTGCTTCGGAGAGGAGAATTGGTTACCATCCGAGATGTCAGAAGATGGCTCTGACACACATGAGCTTTGCAGATGATATATTGGTCTTCACAGATGGAAAGATCAGATCTCTAGACAGTATTGATGAGGTTTTTGAATATTTCGCAAAGATATCAGGACTGGAGATAAGTTTGGAGAAGTGTACATTCTATTTAGCTGGTGTGTCAGATGCAAGAAGACAGGAAATGGAGTCGAGATACTCAATACAATCAGGAAAGCTACCTGTGAGGTATTTGGGGCTTCCACTTCTTACAAAAAGGATGACGATAGCAGACTATAAGCCGTTACTGGATCGTATCAAAAGCAGGATCAGTTCATGGACAGCAAGACACTTATCTATGGCTGGTCGTCTGGCACTTATACATCAGTTATTGTCAGCATAACAAATTTCTGGATTTCGGCTTTTAGATTACCACAAGCATGCCTTAAAGAGGTGGAGAGAATATGTGAAGCATTTTGTGGTCAGGTCCGAGCTTGAATCCTAGAAAAGCAAAGGTTTCATCGGAAGCTATTTGTAAGCCAAAAACAGGAGGAGGATTGGGTATAAGATCAATGCGAGTGGTTAATGAAGTAGGCTGTCTTCGACTGATATGGAGAATTCTTACATCAACTCCATCTATATGGGTCAAATGGATTCAAACCTATCTAATCTGTGATGAGAATTTCTGGTCAATAAAAGATAAAACCAGCAAAGGTTCTTGGATGTGGAAAAACATCGTGAGAAAAATGGCTCAAGGGTTTTTCAAGAAAGAGGTGAAGAGTGGCAGTCAAACTTCATTCTGGTTTGATAATTGGAGCCAACTGGGAAAAATTTATGATCTGACAGGCCAGAGAGGACTTATAGATATCAGCAACAGTAGAAGAGGCTGTGAAAAACAGAAGGAGAAGAAGACATAGAGCAAATCATCTAATAGCTATTGAGAATCTGCTATTGCAGCAAGAACTTATATTGATCAATGAGGAAGAGGATAAGCCTCTTTGGAAGCAGAGTGAGGATACTTACAAAGACCATTTCAACTCTAAGAAGACTTGGAGTCAGCTAACAACAGTTTGTCCAGTGGTTGATTGGAGTGAAGCTATATGGTTTAAACACTCAACACCAAATATTCATTTCTAGCGTGGCTAGAAATGCTAAATAGGCTTTCTACTGCAGACAGGATGACCAAATGGGATGCCGCAACAAACCCGTGTGTGTTCTATGCAATGCAACCGATGAAACCAAGGATCATCTATACTTTGAATGTGATTATTCCAGAGAAATTTGGAGAAAGCTCATGAGTAAACTACTGGAGAACAGATATGTGGAGGATTGGAGAAGAGAAATTTTGTTGCTCATGGATAAAGATCAAACGAAGCTAATTACATTCCTTACTAGATATGCTTTTCAAGTGGCTGTATATAGTATATGGAGGGAGAGAAATGGAAGAAGACATGGAGAGAGTCCTAGGAATGTGCAAAAAATGGTTCAATGGATTGATAAGGAAGTGAGAAACAGGATGTCTACAATCAGAATGATGGGAGACATGAAATATGATGAGGGCTTCAAATGTGGTTAGCCAAAAATGATAGCGGGGGGCAAATTATATGCTTAGATTTTAACAAATCGTTTATGTGAAGATGAAGTTGCAATATAGTTGTAGAAACAGTCTTTTTCTTTTTGAATGAATTTAATATTTTTTCAAAAAAGAAAAGAAAAGAGTGAGTTACCTGATAAAACGCCTTTGTGTATATTACTACACAATTGGACACTTTTATGAATCATATGCTGAGAAGAAAACTAAACTAACAAGAAGAAAAGTAGACTTTCTTACTTGTCATATGAAATTACAACTTCCAGTTATGAAAGAAATTAGTAACTTTCTCAAATAACACTCTTAATTATGGTACTTCAAGGATGAATCATATATGATCATCTTAAAATCTTTAAGGCTCTTCTAAAATAATATCGATTAATTCTAGATGTACTGTTTGGAATACTTAACAATGTAGTATTTTCAAGATCTTTATTTCAAACAAACAATTTATTATAACTCTTCAGGAGTTTGGATTACATTCAAAGCAATGATTCTATTGATTCATAATCTCTTGACAAATACAAATGGATACATCAGTTAATCTTATAATGTTTCATATATCCCATAAAATATTTTGTTTCAATTCAGTCGAACATCTATCGAACATGATTTTGATATCATCAATCCTTCATGGATTCTATCTTTCAGAGATTATCATTCTTCAGTGGGTCGTATAATTCAAGTTCTTCCTTTATTGCCAGACTGATAAGGAATTTGAAAACAATTGCATCTACCACATGAGACTATGTCTCTTCACAATCAATTTATACTGATCTTTCTTTGTGTGAAACTACTCATTTATCCAACTTGTTTTACACATTTTAGTGTACGAAATATTAGTCCAAATACTTATCCTTTTGTAAGAGTGTCTATATTTGTCTATTGTTTTTTTTTTCAGATTTGGCCAATCATTTCTTTTCTTTGTGTACACTTTTCAATATACTTTCTGTCATGATCCTCTTTCTTATTTATCATATCAACTGCTACTTTCCATGCATAAATATCATCGGCATTGATTTACTTATTGGTTCCATTTTATTCTATAAATGTTATAACTTATTGAGATCTCTTCATTGTCTCAAGTACCTGAATTTTTTTCAGTCAGGTTTATTGATCTCTTCTAGTGATCATTCAAAAAATTTATTTCCTCATTTTGACCATTTTTAATAAATGCTCCTTTTCATTTACGAGGATTCTTATATATCTTTGGAACCAATTTGTACAGCAAGTTGATATTGTTCTTGTAGAATATCAACTCTTATTGGATCATTACAGCTGGTATTGTTACTTGATCACTCTATTTATTTGGGTCAATAAATGTGTCCGGAAACTGTTTTACTAAGCTCTATAACTGAATTATCTTTTGGACTTTTATTTCACATTCTTTTTGATCCGAGGATCAATGGTAATTTATTTCAACTTATTTTCTTTTCCATCTGTTTATTTTCTCCCTCTTATGTTAGAAATACCAATGCACTTTTAGCATTCAAATCAACCCTTACTTATATCCTTAGGGGATGAGTTTAGATACTTAAGTATCAATGGAAAGTTATATCCAACATATATTCCTAACCACATTATCATATCTTAATTAAGCTATGTGCTGGAGCAATTGGAATGCATATTGCACATCCAAAATTCTTAGATGGAAAATTGTTGGTTTTTTGACCAATACTAATGATGGGGACAACTAGTGATTACTTGTTGGCTTGATGCGAATTATGTTGCTCAAAATGTTCAAGACTTATTCCCATGAACATGCGATAATTATCAAATACTTAAGATGTGAATTCACCAAGATTATAAGGATGCATAGTTGATGATCAGTCCACCATAATCTCCTTTATTCATGCCAATAACTTCATTTGGCTGGTGAAAATCGTATAACCATTTTATTTTATGAGCAACCAACATATGTGAAATCATTTGCAAGAATCTTCTGGTTCTTCAATGAATATTCACATAAATTTTTATGTATCTTTTTGCATCATTATTAAACCAAAATAATATAACTGGTTCGTGCCAAATATTTTGTAAACTTCTGGTTTACTATATATTTATATCCATTACACTAATATTTGTGTAGTACAATCTATAAAAGAATGTATGCACTTTCTCAAAAATAATTTTATTGCCTTGAGAAATACTTTTGATAAACTTTAGATGCAACATAGTTAAGATTTATTTATAGACTTCGGGCCTTGTAAACTTTAGATGCAAACTACATAATGAGCTTTAGATAATCACATACATTCAAGTGATTATACCTTTCTTTGGATTATTCTCCAGAGAATAGAATATGTATCTTTTATGGTCAAGCACTTTAGCTTAATACTCTTATAAATATGATGGTAATAAAATATAATATATTGAAATATAGAACATTATTTATAAACTAAAATATTACCATGAGTCCATATGTCAAAATAAATATAATAACTATATTTATTACTTTCTTGCTATCAGGTTATTTACCAAGGTTCTTAACTAGTCAATCAAATTAATGAACAAAATTCATATTACAAGTTCTAACTTTCATGCAAACTATTTTACTTTATCAAACTTTGATTAACCTCGTATATAACACTTGACAAATAAAAGTACTTACTTAACATGGAGAAGTGCAATGAAGATTGGAGATTCAAACCTTTCTGTTTCACATCCCATGATAATCTCTTAATGTATTATAAAGGAAAAATCCTGGATAAAATTGCTCATATTCAACATTAGACATCAAAATTTAACTTCAAATTTACCTAATTAATAATAATGCGCAGTAATTAGTATCACACTAACGTGCTCAATAATCAGTTGTTGTGCTGAACTTATAAGCTATACACATAAAATTTTCTAAATGTATTGTGACATTAAATCAAAGTAGCCGAACCAAACCAGTTTTCTTCAAACTAAGCGATTTGTTATGTTAAAGAATAAACATGACTTAAAATAATATGGTTACCTGAGACTACTAAACCAATGATTTGGCATATGCTTAAAATATTTATAGTGATAAATTTGATATATTAGCAAAGCTATATATATATTATCAAAATTAAATACGTACCAATCTTCTGTAAGATAATAAAGAAATACAAATATTTTATTCTAAAAAATAGATCAAGTTTAAGCACTTAGACTGTGACTGGTAACCATCACAGGAACATTGGAAACCGATAAGAAAAAATGGACAGGAATAAAATTATAGGAACGAGGAGGAATTATTATTCTTTATCATATTTAGGGTGAAACAAAGTTATTCTATATTTCTCTACGATAAAAAGAACAAAAAAGAATGAAAATGAAAAACTATTCTTTATGAATGGTAAATTTTTTTAAGAACATTAAGAAATGCATTATTCATTTTCATTCTTTAAATGACTATAAATTACAAAAAAATAGTAAAAGTCTCACATTGAAAATTTTGTTATCAATTGTTTAACTTTTTTTTTGTTCAAGCAAGATACAAATGTTCATATATTGTAGGAGTGGGCGTTCAGATACACGTTCGTGTTCGTATCGGGTATTTTAGTATAAATGTATATAACCCGTTTGGGTATTTCTACACTTCGAGTCGGGTTCGGGTATTTTATGTTCGGGTTCGGATATTTTGGGTCGGGTTTGGATATTTAAATTTTGAAGAAAAAATAAATAAATTATTCATTGTTTAAGTTTTTTTGTATTTAAAATATATTTTAACTTAACTGGTTTTCTAATTTTTAAAAGATTAACCTATTAATAGGTTTGGAGATAAAACTTTAAAATAGAAAAACACGAATTTAGTTGTTGTTGTGAAATTTTAGATGCAACTTTATTAATGCAAGAAACAAAAGCTTGATATGTATTTTAAGTGAATACCAAATGATTTTGTCCATAATTATATGTATATTATTTTAGGCTATAAGCATCATTAATATACATATTTTGAATAAAATGAGAGAAGTAAACTAGAAATATAGGGTTAAATATACTGATGTTTGGTTATCTACAGATATCTATTCGGGTTAGGATATTACCCGTTCGGATTCAAATATTACCCGAACAGCTGAAATAAGTAATTTTTTTGTTGTTCTAGTATTCCATGATTTTTAGACCGAGCTCGTTAATATATACTAGACAGACATTTATATTTCAATTTTGCACTTATATTCTATAACAGCTTGATATATTAGATTTAAACACTAACCTGTTAATATAGTTTGCCGGTGATTTAATTTCAAAATTTTGATTCTTAGATATGTATCTGGAGTGAAACTAATTTTTACAAATGTCCATTTTTTAAATTGACACTTATCTAATTCACTGAATTCATAATAAGTTAAAAAAAGAAACTTAAATCATATCAATGAAACAAAGACGAGAACGAAAGCACAATTTTATAGATGTAAAACATGAAATCACTTATGGAGAGTCAATTGTAACAAATCGAGAGCAGAGAACATAATCCCATTTCGTCATTATACCATAGATGCTGCCTATTTGATTTTGGTAATTTGTGTCACGCAAAACTTAATTTCTTTTTATGCATATGAAGTCTTAAAAATAACTAAAATGAGATGTAATACGTTAACTCTTCAACAACGATGATTTACTTAAGAGACTAACATTTGTATTCGTCATTTTATAATCGATAAAGATTGTAATGTTGCAAAATGTTAAAATTATTTAATAAACAAAAATTATTATAAAAACTCACTCTGTGCATGCACGCGGGTTATCATCTAGTATATATTAAACCATATAAGAACATGCGAGAAATCAAAGTTTGATACAAGAATTCCAATTAAGATTTTCACATGTCTAACGAAGCATAAACGGGTCAAAAGCATATCCAAAACAAGAACAATTTATAATTTAATAAATATAGTTCTAGCATTATGAATTATCACGATTTGGAAATGAAACAGGTCGAATAACCCAACAACATTAGAGAACAAAAAGCAATTTTCATTAGGGTTTTGAATTTTCTCAGTGGCTAGGGTTTCGTGCTGATAACGTGTTGTAACTAAAGACAAGAAGATAATGAATTGGTGTGTTTTATTCCATGAGTAATGGGTCTTTTATATAGGATTACAATAGTTTGGAGACAAAGTCTAACTTGGAGAATAAATAAAGCTTGGGGAACAAGTATATCAAAGACTTTCCATATGGACATCCCACAATATTCATAACAAAGTGAAGGATTTTATGACATACCCACTAGAGCTTCAGATCCTAAATCGGCACCGAAACCAATGTACCAACTTAAATTTCTAACGCAGAACATGGAAGATGCCGGCAAGATCTTCACTGTTATCCATGTCTCATTTGACCATCTTTTATCTGACCACTTCACACTTGCCACAACTCTCATGTCCACACCGACCACATCCACAAAAACCGCGACCACATCCACACAACCGCTGTCCACACCAACCACATCCACACAACAGCTTTCTACGGTCTCTTTGTTTCAAGCTCTGAAACTAGAGTTTCACTCAATTTCCAGGAAATATAGGCTCTTTGTTGCAGAAATCTTGTCATTTGTTTTGTTTCTTCCTCTTAGTAACTAATGTTGTAGCAACTTCTTTGTTATCTTTTTTCCTCTTGCAAATTTTCTTTCTTTCACTTGTCTGAAAAAAGAAACATGATATGTTAACTTTCTTCCTCATGAACACAAAACAATAGCATTGCCGTTTACACATCTAATCTAAATAAGAAATATCATTGAGAATTGAAATTAAACAAAACAAGGTAACTTTGAGTCGAGAAAAGGAAAAAGATCAACAAAAACTAAGCATGAATCTCAAACTAAATTGAATTTCACAATAAAAACTCAGAGAAGAGAGAGAGTGATAGATAGAGAGATGTTACTGTCAGCTGCATAGTTCTTGATTTGTTCAAAAACAGAGATACTTGCAGAATCAGATGGGTAAAGCTCCCAAAATGATCTCTGCATGAGACCATGCTTGACTCTGTTGTTCCCCACAAGAGAACGAACACGGGCGGCCATCCACGAAGATCTTGAGCACAGAATCCATGGTGTGAATCACTGGCGGTCGAGGAGGAGAAGCTGGAGCACGGAGACGCGAGTAGACAGCTTGGAGAGGCTAACCCGGCGGAGACGTCTTGGATCGAGAAAAAAGTTAGAGGTCGAGACAGAGAGCTTTAACCAAGTGACGGCTCCGACACTTCACCATAGACGCCACGACGGAGATCGTGAGGACTCGGGCGAGAGGGATTCGTATAGTGGTGGAATGACACATCGTGAACGGTGATGAAGGCATCGAAGGGCTGAATCCTGCGCCATTACTCTCATTCGCTGATACCGGAGAAGGAAACTGTAGTCGACGAACATAGCCCCTCCTTGGTAATCAGACATCAATTAAGGTTATATATCTTCGCCACATAGATAAGAAGGAGAACGAAAGAGAATTATGATTAGTGATTGTGGATAAGAATTGGGAAAGTGATTTTTACTTTTTTTTTTACTTTTCGTTTTGAAATTTAAACAATTAATCAATAAACCAAGATATTTTTAGTTGAGAAAGAAATGAGAGTAACAAAGAGAATGTAGTGTTGGAGGGCATATATGACAACCAACACCTTTAAAGTGTGTGGCAAATGGATTGTGTTCATTCTTGTAATTGAAAACACAAAAAGTGCTCAAGGGTGTAAATGTTTCATAAGAAAATAGTTAGTTAAATACAATTTGGCTTTAGATTAATATGTATCTCCACTAACCAAATTACCATTATACCATTTTGAGAGGTATAATTCTCTTTGAGAAACCAATGGCAAATATGTAATAATTCAAGATAGTTTAAGGGCAAAAGTTAAAAATGTTCCTTTTTAATAGTATTGATGGTTATTTTTTAAATGGGTGATTAATATTGAAAACAACTCATGCCAGCAATGGTCCAACCCAGGTCCTACTTAAATTAGATAATATTCACGGCGCCTTCCACTTTTTTCTAAGCTTAAAAAACTCCATAAGTTTTTTTGGACCACATATCATTATTTACTATGCTGATGCCATGAGTCCTACGTACAAATATGATGTCGTGTCTATATTATGAACATAGATGTCAACTTCATTATGCTTCATTCTTACTTTGGTGTTGTTTAAAGATCAGAGGATCGTGTCCTTCTCCTAGTTCTTGTGAATCTGTTTGAAATGATCTCCTCCGATCTGCCCCAATGAACCATCCCCATTAACTTAGCATTAACGGGGCCTCTCTCCACAGAAGATCAGGGTTTCTTAATTATGAAGACCATGTCGATAGCAATTTATAATGGATTGATAATATATTTCTTGTGGTCATCTAGATGCTCTCTGGCTCTAGATGAAATAGGTAATCCATCCTCACGGCTCGTTCTCTCCAGTTTCTATGTCGTTTTCTCTCCGGTTTTGTCTTCTGTCACGGCTATCGGTTAATTTGTGCAGTGTTTGATTGCAATATCATCTTTTGACAAATCTGTTAACTTGTAGGCTACATGATGTTAAGTGATAGGTATTGATCGTATTGACTTTGTTTTAAATAGATAGTGTGTTGAATCCCGGCTTCATTGGGCCTTTTGATAGCGGCTTCATAAGCATATACATCTACTACTCACAGCTTATTGGCTGGTGATCATGTTACAGGAGTGAAGAGTTTCATTAAATTCTTATTACCATTGAATTATTAAGAAACATATAACCTTTTCTTTGAATTTTTAAATTGAAAAAAGTCAATCCATGGTACACAAAAACTCCTTCATCTCCAAATAATTTTGGATTTGTGGGAACTTATAAACCACATGATCTTTATCTATAAATATTTTTAGTTGGAACTGTCTAACCTAAAAATTTAACGCCTAAAAAAGATACACCGGAAGCATAGTCCATTAGTAGTATTCCTTTCCGAGACAAATGATAAGAAGCGCTTGTTGTATATAATTCACTTTGATTTAGGATTTGATTATTTGTTTACCGTTAAGCCACTGACTAAAGAAGATGTTTATCTTTTTTTTTATGGATGATTTTCAGATTAAGCTTTTGTTTTTGAATAATTGAATGATTGACGTTGAAGAAGACATTGATGGAATAAAATTCTTTACGACATTTGTTGATGGGAACCCTGTTTTAGAAATAAGATAAAAAATTGGAAACGTCTTACGCGTTTTGCCATTGTGAGAACTTGGCCATGGTTCATGATCGAAGTTTTTAATAAGATTACTGGGCATAATAAAAAGGAAGCAGGCATGCAATGCTTTGATAGCTCGGTTTTGACTTTCAATCAGATGATGATTATCGAATTCTGGAATTTTATTTTCTGGAAATATGATGTCTTGGGTAAGAAAAAGAGGACGGTCACCGTCAGAAGTCATTTAGATCGAGCTGTTGTGAACGAAGACTGGGACATAAATTTAATACATTACTATTTTCAGTATTTATGTCTGTGGAGATCAGATCATCGTCTTGTCATAGATAACATCCTTGTAAAACAAATAAAGGCAAGAATTTTTTTATAATTTATAAGTGTTAGTTGGAAAGCGAAGATATCAAACATGAGATTTTTGAGGGATGGAATTCACCAGAAATATTGACCTATGCGAATATAATGGCTCATATCTCGATTTTCCGTTGATTCTGTGGAGGAGACAAAATTATATAAATTCCGAAAAGCAAGTGGAGGAACTAAATGAATAAGTGAAGGCTACAACTGAGGAGATATCAACAGCTTTGAAGAAACTATCTGATACTCTTAAGGCTGAGGTATGGAAACAAAAAATAGAGTATGTTGGTTGCGAGAGAAAGATAGGAACTCAAATTTTTTTCATGCTTTGACAAAGCAAAGGCGCACCAAGAATCAAAGTACGAGTTTAATGGATGATTCGGGTAATATGATTGACTTGATTAGTGAAGATCTTACTACTCCCATTATATAATGGGAAGCCAAGCTAGCCATATTTTCAATCCCTCCGAGAAAGGAATCTAGGCCAGATGAGATGACAACATTATTCTATCAGAAATTCTGGGATTTAACATGTATGTTTAATTTATTACTCTTCAATGGCATTATGGCTCAATTATTGAATGGTACAAAACAATTTATCATACCGAAGAAAGATAAGCCTACTGAGATGGCCCATATTTTGCCAATCACTAGTTTTTCTAACTTGAGCTACAAAATAGTCTCCAAGGTCTTATGCCAACGGCTAAAAAAGCATTTCCATATCGTATTTACGAAACACAGCAAACCTTTGTTATTGGAAGACAAATCACAAATAACATTATGATTTCTCAAGATATGTTCCATGCACTTAGAACAATACTGGGAGGGATGAATAAGAGATTAGCAATTAAAACGGACATGAGCAAAGCATACGATATAATGAAATGGGTGTTCTTTAGATTTGTAATGCAAAACGGAGAAACAAGGGAAGATAACAGAGATGCTTGTTTCACGCGCTACCCCTCCGATATCATACTTTCATTTCGCTGATGATAGCCTTTTTCTATAAGGAGGAAACCCGTGAATATGAAGAATTTATCAAAGCAGTAAGGATATATGGAATAGCTTCGGGACAATGTATCAACCTTGATAAATTATATATACACTTTGGTAAGAGAGTCCCTGGAAATGTGAAGCAATCGATCAAAGATGCACTAGGAATTCAGAATGAAGGTGGAATGGGATCCATTGGGAATACGTGAAGATATTAGTGAATAAAAAAAGCAAGTTGTTTGCTTTTAAAGGATAAGCACAACAAAAAGTAAATGGATGGCCGGCGGCCTGGTAACTGTCAAAAGGAGTAAAGGAGGTTCTCCTCAAATCGATTGCGTTAGCACTCTCGAAACTATGTTATGTCCATCTGTCTGCTTCCATTAGACATTTGTGAAAACTAAATAGTGTCATTGCATGCTTTTGGTGGAGTTTGAATCCACCAAAAGAGATCTTTATGGGGTAAAATGGGACAAACTATGTTTACTAAGAGATGAGTGTGACCTTGGTGTACTTAATAAAGGACTTATACCATGGTCTAAAAGAGTTATAATCCATGGTATATCAGTTTTACTCGCTTGTTTCTTGTTTCCGGTTAGACAATTTATTTACTGGTTAGACAATTGTCCTCTTTCCTGTTGTAGTCGTTTTGGTTAGACAGTTTTATTCAAAGTACTACATATCCGAACATGAAAATACTACATATCTGAAACATGAAAATAGTACATATCTGAAACGTTCAATACATGAAATACAAAATATCTTAAACATGAAATACTACATATCCGAAATATTAAATACTACAAAGCAGTTAATAAGTTTGTTTTCTAAAACATGAAAATACTACAGACCCGAAACCTCATCATAGATCTCGGCAGCTAAATTAATACGCATTGCCGAAATGCACTTGTCATATAGCCCTTCAAATCCATAGCCAATCGCCTACATATACTTCAGAGCGTAAACACCACCGTCACGAGGGTCTTCATTCTTGGGCACACTTTTAAGTCTTGAAATCTTGAACTGCTGTGAATTCTTCTTCCGCAGCTTTTCTTGAACCATTTCATTCAGAAATAAAGGAATCATCTTGGTGAAAGGACG
This sequence comes from Brassica napus, assembly GCF_020379485.1. NCBI lineage: Eukaryota > Viridiplantae > Streptophyta > Magnoliopsida > Brassicales > Brassicaceae > Brassica > Brassica napus. The sequence goes on from NW_026014177.1 coordinate 26,569, forward strand.
ACACTCTTCTAGAAGATCTGTGTTGCTCGGCACAACTGTATGTATGCTGTCGTAAATGTGGATTATTTCTTCAAAAGATCCACTTCTAAAGCGACCCAATGGTTACCATTTATCAAGTGGCAAAGATACAATCGATCCACATCCATCAGCCACTTTTTGTTGTCGGAAAACTCTGGTGGGTAATTTCCATTGAAAACCTTCTTGTAAGTATCTGAGAACTCCCACGTCTTTGGATCGTATTTCTTGTAGTCCCTGACCCACATCTTGACAAACCAGTGGTCAAGAAAAGTTATCCTTGACGAAGAGTGATACCACTCAAATTACCCTAAGGAGTGAATTACTCTCTCAAATAAGAGGTTCAGATGCAGTACTTAGGGATCGAATTCACAAGGAGCTAGGGAACCTATTAAATCTAGTCAAATTATTAATTCTAAGTGTTTCTTGTTTTATGGTTTAAAAGTAAATAGCAATCCTAATTGAGCAAGTCTATTGCTCGACTAACAAGATGATTGGGGGTCACTACAAGAAAAAAGGGTATTGATAGCACCTCGGGATAGCACGGATTTTCAAACTGCTACGACAGATTAATTTTTCGTTA
>NW_026014178.1:0-26893 GCF_020379485.1 Brassica napus
TTTTAAGGTATGGCGACCAATCTCGGGAGATTCAAAACTATGAGCGAGTGATTGTGTGAAGATCCATTGAGCATCATGGATCAAACAGCTAATCCTCTGTTTCCCTTCCGCTGTTTCAGATTGCAACAGTTTAGTCAAACAGTCACGAAACGGAGACTTACAGCTTCGGTTGAGACGCGTTAGGAGAAGTGTGACATCGTGAGTTCTTGTCTCAGCTTCAGACAAGCCATCTGGGATCTGTAAGAAGGTGAAGAGAGGGTGGCTTGAAGGTTTTGGGGGATTGAAGCGCGTGTGGATCACAGTGATGGAGAAACCTCTTGAGTGGAGGATCATTGCAAGCTGAAGCATGGGGTTGATGCAGCCTTGCAATGGAAGTGGAAACAGAATCACTCGCTGGCCATTACTCTTCTCCATTGAAAGCTTTCTCCTGCTGTTTTCAATCCAAATGCATATGTCTTGATTATTTCAGTGTATGCTGTTTTTAATATAACTCGGATAAGAAGTCAACGTGACAAAAGAAATATAATTTTCGTCACGTGGAGTCAAAACTCTGTTCTTCTCGATGTGCTAATAAACAAAGAGCAGATCCGTTTTCTTTTTATTTTTTAAATTGGCTTTCAAATTTAAAGAGCAAAAGAAATAAAAATGTTTACAGACCCACAGACCTTAATCATCAACAATACCCATTAGTACAAAAGCTCATAGTTGAGAAACTTCCTATAGTAGAACCCAATAAGAAGGCCCAAGAACCCTAAGCCCATTTGACTGGCCAAGTTGAAGAATCAAGCGACGGGAGAGTATTAAGCGACGGAGATTACGTTGATGGAGAAGTGGAGAGAGGAGGATCAATCACGCATGACGAAACCATGATTGTAACATAGAGGAGGCAAGCTTTGGATTGGATGATCTGAAACTCTGGATCCTGTTTCTGATTTGGCGATCGATTATACGGAAAAGAGAATCAATGGACCTGAAAGAGTTAGTGTGCAGCCTAGAGTTGCGCTCATTCCATAACCAGTAGAGTTGGATTGCCAAGCCAGTAGGTTGAATTGTGTTGCCGCTTTTTTTGAGCATAAAGGAGAGACAGTTCATAGCAATAACAGATAGATAGGGAGAGAGAGGGTCACCCTGCCTAAGCCCTCTTCTTCCTTTGAAATAGCCATTGACAGTACCATTATATCAAACCATAAAGCTTGTTGTACATATGCAGGCCTTTAGCTGAGAGAGAAAGTGGTGTGGAATCTGCATACTGTCCAAGCAAGAGAAAAGGAACTCCCAAGATAGCATATCAAAGGCTTTGGCAATGTCCACCTTGATGGTGATTCTCTTCGGCCCTTTATTCTTGTGATACCCATGTACCAATTCACTTGCTAATACTGTATTTTCAACCAGCAGGCGGTCCTTTACGAAGTTTGTTTGACATGGAAGGATGACATCTTGTATAATTGGCTTTAGTCTTGCAACCAGAAGTCTGGATATCACCTTGTAGACCGTATTTAGACAAGAGATGGGGCAAAAATCAGAGATCTTTTTTGCTCCCGAGAATTTAGGGACCAGCATAAGAATTGTTGAGTTAGTAGTGGCTGGTAGGAAAGCTGAAGAGAAGAACTGAGTAATGCAAGAGACCACTTATTCTCCAAGAGTTTCCCATGCTGCTTTAAAGAAGCCAGAGATTAGTCCATCAGGTCCTGGGGCTTTGTTTGGATTTAATCTGAAGAACATGCTTTTTATTTCCTCTGCCTTCGGGAGTGGTAGCATTTTTGGCATTGTTGCAGGCTGCAGTGAAACCTAATTAACTCATCAAACCAGTTGAATGAGGAGTACAGCGACGGGGGAGAGTAGTTTGGAGGTCTCAAAATTGATTTAAAGTGTTCCACCGCAAGCATGCTCATCTCTATTGGGTCCGTGACCATCACCCCAGCGTTTGAGAGAAAGGATCTAATGGCATTGTAACTTGCTCTGACTTGACACATCCGGTGGAAGAAGGTAGTGTTGAAATCTCCTTCGTTGAGCCAGTTTTTGCGAGACTTCTGTCTAAAATAGCTCTCTTCTATTTTTCGCAGGAAGATCCACTTCTCATGAAGATCTCTCTCTTCTTGGAAGGTCAAGGTTGATGGAGTATTTAGAGCTTGAACCTGCACAAGTTGTAACAAACGGTAAGAATCACTCACTCTCTCTTGAATATGTGAAAAATTATCTCTGTTTAGTCTTTTTAAGTCTCCCTTTATAAGTTTTAGTTTCCAACATAGTTGAGAAAGTGTCGAGCAAATGCTTCCAGCCTGAACCCAGGCGTCATGAACAATCTCCAGAAAGTTTGGGTGTTTAGTTAGGTAATTTTGGAATTTATAGGGTTTGGTTTCAGCAGTTGGGAGGGTATAGGCTAGGTCAACAAGGCATGGACAATGATCAGAGAATAAGTTGGGAAGGAAGAGGGAATAGGCATGGGGATAGGATGAGATGGTTTTGTAGTTGGTTAGGAAGCGATCCAATTTTTTTCCTAGGATTTGATGGCTGCTTGTTTGTCCAGGAGTGAGACGGACCATTGTAGCGCAAATCAAACATTCCACATTGGAGCAAGCAGTCTTGGAACTAATACATTATGTTATCGGGAACAACAACTGCAGAGGAGGAGTGTTTTGTGGGGTACATTATCTGATTGAAGTCACCCACAATCATCCAGTTTCTTGTTCTCGAGATCCAGAGTATCGTGAAGATGTAACAGCTCTGCCCATAGGTCATTTCTTTCTGCACTGAGATTCGAGGCATACAGTGCAGTATAGTAGATAGGTTCTTTGGACGGGATGGATAGGAGGCAGGTTATGGTCTGGCGGCTCTGCCGGATTACTTGGACAGTAAGAGGGTTTCTCCATATCAAGATAATCCTACCATCAGCATCAGAGGCATGATTAGAGCTGAAGTTCCAGCCATTGCAAAGTTTGGACATAAGGGAGGGTAAGGAAGTTTCTTTTATATGAGTTTCTAAATTGCACCAAAAAAGAGGTTTATGGGTAAAAAGCCAAGAAATAAAAGGCCGATGCTTATCCGGGTCATTTAGGCCGCAGACGTTCCAAAAAAAGAGTTTGATACACATGGGAAAAGAGGGAGGGTCTCCACCATCAGAGATGGATTCCCGGGTAAAAAAGAAGTAATATTTAGTTGCTTCGTTGGCGAGAGGACAGTTTTTGGAGGATCGATGGCTGGTGAAAGAGAAGAGAATGGATTTTTTGTGGCATAAGGGCTTTTGTGGTGAGGGGAGGTTTAGTGTGAGGGGAGATATATTATAAAAGGAGAGCTGTGGCAGAGGATGGATGAAGAGGGGGAAGCAAAAAAGGATTGGGATTGGAAGAGAGAGGGGGGGAAAGAGTTGGGGATGAACGAGAACGTTTAAGGGAAGGCCGGGGGATGGGATCAGGAGAGAGGCAAAGATCAGCAGGTGCATCGAGGATTTTGTGGCCAGCGATATCAGACAGGGGTTTGAGAGCAGTTTTATCAATCATCATCTCATCAGACTGAAGCGCTCCAGGTTCTGAGGTGATGATAAGATCAGAGGCTTGAGATGCCACTGTTTTTTTTAAAAAAATTTGACGAGTAGACTTGGAGACTGGTGTGGAAGAGCTTGAGGGCTTCTTTCCTTGGGACTTAGCCGTTATGGGAGGATCAGTTGAAGGAGGGGGAGTGTACTGGAGATAGTTTCGGATTATGTGACCCAGTTCGTGACAATGAGTGCAAGTTGGTGGTACCCACGGATAGTGCACCGAAACTTCCACTACTTCTCCGCTTTCTCTTTCAAATTCAACAACGGAAGGAAGAGGCTTTGTGAGGTCAACTTCTACCTTGACATGAGAAACAGTCAAGCTAACCATATTTTTCGTAAAATCATCTGTCTCTTTGGGTTCTCCCACGAGACCTACTACCAAGCTCAACCCCGCATTGTATATGAGATCGAGAGGAACACCAGTGAGGTGGGCCCATATTTTAATAGCTTTCAAAGGGGGTGTAGCAGAGGAGTGTTCCGACGACCACTGAGCGGTGTGGAACATAGAGTACCCAACATACCAAATGTTTTTTTCGAGAATTTTCTTGCGGAGATATTCACTTGGGATTCTCACAAGAGTAGTACGGTTGAGAGGTTTATTATTGATTTCCAGCCTCTGTCCCTTTCCCCACATGTGGTTAAACACACTTTGAATTTGGTTGAAAGGAGGAGTTTTGCCGTTGAAGTAACAAATGATGAAATCTTTGTGGATTTCAGCTCCTGCTTTGAAGACTGAATCCAGAATCAAGATTCTTGGTCTACCTGACGGAGAAATGGTTACTGGAGCTAGTCTTCTCAAGGTTTTATCTTCAGCAGCTCTGAATCTCTCCACAAGTGAAGGTACATGAACAGGTGCTGGAGCATTTTTTGTAGATGGGAGAGTGTGGTCAGTAGGGGAGATGAGAATAGGGTCGGCGGTGGGTGGGGCTTGAGTTGAAACAGTCGGGGGAGTGGGGGGGGGAATAATCGTGGTTACTGGAGGGAGCAGGGTTTGAGGAACTTTCCTGCAGGTGAACTAATGGAGTTGAGGCTTTGTTGGTGTTTATGGGAGAAGGGGATTTAGGTGGGTTGATTCTGAAAGTTTGGGGGTTGTTTTCTTGTGGGAGGGTTTGGACTGTAGCTGGAACAGTAGATCTGAGAGTGTGGGGTTCAAAAGTGATGGTATTTGAAGCTTTGACAACAGTTTTTTGGTTTTCAGATACTCCTTGAACTGAGGTACCTTCAGTAGTAACAGGTTGAAGCAGATTTGCAACAACAATAGAAGAATTTTTCAGGAATTTAAAACCAGTTTTCTTAGAAGATAATGGTTTTGAACCAGTTGAGAGAGGAGGGAATTGGTGGGGTGATAAAGGAGAGTCAGGGTCGGGAGGGTCAGGGGGAACGGGAAGCGGGGGTGAGGGCTCACTGGAGGTGAGCGGCGGAGGGTTCAGGGCGGAAGCTTTGCCGGGGACATTCCAAACACTCTTCATCGGGAAAAGAGCCAGAGAGAATTTGACTTTTAATAGCAGATCCGTTTTCCCTATCAATATTTTATCAATTTGAGTAGATCTAGTTATATAAAATATATTGACATTAACGTGTTTTATTGTTTTCCGCTCAATTTTTTAAAAAAATTGTTTGTAGTTTTGCCGGAGATTACACGATAGTATAATCCAGGGGAACATAGCTGTAGACCGTATGACACATTCAAACCAAAAACAGCCCACCAATAGGGACTCCATTTGAAATGCTCTACCATTGTGCATGCTATATATCTATTTTAAATAAAGAAATTAACCTAATTACGTGTTGTTTGCATATTAAATCCAATCTTATTTAAAAAGAAAAGAAAATAGAAATAGGTTTAATAAAAATGTCGATTACGTAGACGATTGGTTAGATTGTAGCTACTGAAATTTATTGTAAAATTTACTCTGTGAGATTTTTAATGTAACCGTAAAAATTAAACGATAAACAAATAAACAAATCATTTTTTATTTCAACTTTAAAAACTACATAAAATATGATTGATGAGTTTATGCTTGTAAATATAAACTAAAGCTAAAGACACTTGATAACTTACATCACTTACAATATGTAGCTTTTATTTCATTGTAACTAAATGTTTAACATAAAATATGTTTGTGACACCCCGATTTACATAATAAAATGTTACGATAAGTAAATAGCTCTGATACCAAAATGTGGCACCCGCCACTTTCGAAATATAATAAATTGATAAAAGTGGAAATAAAATAATAATACAACTCAAATAATAATAATTCATCATATCATAATATAAAAGTCAATACGATACCAAAAGGCCTAAAAGCCCAACATCGATAACATCCGAAATATAAAATACGACATAAACCGAAAGTCTGAAATAGGAATAACATAAACGATAAAAGTCCAAAGGCCTAAAGGCCCGATAAAGATAAAAGCGGTAAAAACGATAGAAGCCCAAAAGCCCAATAGCACCGGTCCGATAATCACTCCTGCTCGTCGGTCTCACCTGAAAGGGGGAAGAAGGAGGGGTGAGCAACAGGGGAGTTGCCCAGCGAGGTATGAGATGCTAAACCGCAAACCACAGACTGAGTTCATAGCACTACTAAAATGTAGGCCTAGCTCTAGCATGAAACAAACACGGTGCCTATTACACCACACATAACAATCAATATTCGGCTAGAGGACTAGCCGTTACAACTCATGCGCTTATAATACATAGCTACTCTCTGCACCACGCATCTCCTCATAAGGATATATACATATACTCGAAGCGTCGCTAGTACAGTCTGTCTCTGTACCCCCGCCCATCGTAGCGTCGAATGCAAACGTCTCTGCACCACGCCCCAAACAGTAGCGTCGAAGCTCAAACGTCTCTGAACTCACGCCCATACCACACCGTAGCGTCGAAGCTCAGACATCTCTGAACTCACGCCCTCATCACATAATCCCTACTCATAACTATGTATATACATATATATAGCAGTTCTTAGCATCAATCATTTCACACAATCGTTGAATCCTCTATTATCCTAATTCCAGTTAACAATCAATATCAATAATGAACAAGCAAGACTCTCAAATAGACTCGATTCACAAAGACGGATCATGTTTCGAAACTAAACTTTCCATAATGGTAGTACTAAACTAGCTCGGGATTTAACGAAATAGCCCTCACCTTAGCAATGAAGAGAAGCGGTATATATGACCTCCAGCTGCTCAAATGGACTCCAAATCTGAAATCAGATCGAAATTTCGAGTCAGAACGCCTTTCGAACGGTTTAAAACGGGTATTTACGGAAAAGTCAACTCGTTGGTCAAAGGTCAATCCGGTCAACCCTTGACCAGAAATCAATTTGTCTTAACCGACCGGTTTACCCTAACCGAACCGAAATCAATTTAAACCGGCTAACCGATCGTTTAACCGAGTCAACCGAGTTGACTCACTGAGTTGACTCGGACGAGTTGACCGAGTCACCGGCGAGTTACCGGCGACGACGGCGGATATTCCGGCGGCGGGGGACGGTGGTCTGGCGGTGGCGACGTTTTCCGGCGGCGGCGCGTGTACCTCACGCGCGCGCAGAGGCAAAACTTCCGGAGGCGCGTGCGGCTTCGTCCGGACTCCGATTGAGGCGTTTTTGGTGGCTACGGATTCGTCTCGACGAGAGGAACACGATGGTAGTCTTGGATTCACGAGATTCATCACGGTTAGGAAGTTATGGGCGATTTACTAAACAGAAACGAAACTGAGCTTAAGGAATGCGGTTTCCGGCGATTACCTAGGGTGTTTATCGGTGGTGGCAAGCTGAACGTGGTCACGGCGCACGGTTTCTCCGGCGACGAGCTCAGGTGAGCTTTCTTCCTTCTTCTCCTTCTTCTCTCTCTCTTTCCCTCTCTCTCTCTCTTTCTCAAGCTTTAAAGAAGATGGAGATGGTGGGTAAGAAGGTGGAGATGGTGGAAAAGAAGGTGGAAGTGGTGGGGTTGGAGAAAGAAGTGGAGATGGTGGGAGTGGTGGGTCATTACAATGTTACTACACCTTCAAAACAATATTGAGTTTCTGGTAATTTAATAGTGAAGATTATATATTTGTAAACGTTCACCCTTTTCAAACATATGTTCAATTGTTCCACTATCAATAAGTGTGATATTTGTTCATTTGGGCACAACTGACAAAGTCCTCATGATTTTTTTATTTTTTTTTATTCTTTTTCGGAAGGTTTCAACATGATCAAAGTTGGGCATTTTTATATATTATACATTATTTTGTCTAAACATTCAACATAGTACCTTGATTGATTGCAGAACAAACTATCCACACTTTTTTATATATATGGATTGTTCTTGCCTACTCCGAAAATACATTTATTAAAATATAGAAAGGATGACAAGCTTGTAATTAACAAATTAAAAAGATAAAAAAATTGGAAATCATAATTAGCTAGCAGAAAACCATTTTAATAAAAAATGATAAAATTGTTGTGAATAGAAATGAAAAAAATAAAATTTGTGTATTTATTCCATAAATAATGAACCTCTTATGTAGAAATGTAATATTTAGTCTTATCTCAGAGTTTCGTATATATATATATATATATTATTAGCCAGCAGAAAACTATTTTAATAAAAATGATAAAATTTTTGAAAATAGAAATGAAAAAAATGAAATTTATGTATTTATTCCATAAATAATGAACCTCTTACATAGAAATGTAATATTTAGTCTTATCTCAGAGATTCATATATATATATATAATATTCTAGAAAATATATATTATTTCCTAATAGTGCTCACATATACTTTTAATGACTTTGACTAATTTGTTCAAAATAAGCTAAATCTGAATTATTTTTGCTAGAATTTAGCACTTCGTAACATATATAAATTATGAGCTCATGAGAAGAGTATGTACACTAACAAATCATCATGATGAACTCATCTACAAAAAAAAACTCAGATCTACTCTATGCTTAGTGTTTACTATCTTCATGATTGTGGTACCTATAACCAGTTCTAAAGCTTTGCAACCAGATATACCTGAAAGTGAACGCTAGAGTCGCATGATTCAGAATAACAACGACTATCTTCTTGGCGTTCATTGTTTATCTCGAGATGATGATATAGTTTCTTAAAAAAAGGTGAGTTATATCACTGGAGTTTCGGTGTTGCTATTTTTAAAGATACACTCTTTCACTGTGGATTTAGTCGTGAGAACATAAACATAGGCAGATCCACAATTTATGAAGAAGCTAAAGCTTCCGGATTCTGTCTCAACTGCACATGGATAGCAGAGGCAGATGGTCTTCATCGATGTATGCGAAAGCCCCCACCTATGTTTTTTAAATGGTCAAATTAATATAAAAATGTGTTATTAAAAAAATGTATTGCTATAATATTCACACAAAGATTATATGCTTGTGTGAACAATAAATAAAATAAAATAAAATATTATCTTTTTGGGATTAAAAGTTTTAGATCAACTATTCGATTGTTACATTATATAATCATTATGTAATGTATATATAATAGCAATTGTTAATACATTATAATACTCCTTCTATTTTGCAAAAAAAAAAAAATATCATTTTAACATTTATCTCAGTTATATAAAGAATATCATTTTAAAATTTAATACAAATTATATTTACTTCAAGTTTGATATAAATTAAAAATGCATTAATGTTCTAAATAATTTATTTATCTCAAAAATTATTTATTAGTTATTTTTTAATCGACATAAAAATGTGAAATTGATACATTTTTTTTTGAAAAGAATTGTGACTGGTAACCATCAAGGAACATTAGGAATGATTAGGAAAAAAATGAATAGGAATAAAATTTTGGGAACGACGAGGAACAAGGGTTCCTTATCAAAATTAACAAGGAACAAATTTGCATTATAATTCTCTACAAAAAAGAGAATGAGAAGGAATGAAGAGTAAAAAATATTCCTCACAAATGGTAACATTTTTGAGGAATATTAAAGAATGCAGTGTTCCTCTTCGTTCCCTTGGTTACCATTCAAACCTTAAGATCTTTTAGAATCTCTGCTAATGCAACAAAACAAATAAATTAACATTTAAAAGATAGTTTTTCCGTTTTTCTAACCAAAGGCTCCAACTTTTCCGATACACATCTCGACACAAAAGCTCTCTCCTTTAGAGAGTAAGAAGAAGATGGCGACGAACGGCCGCGTTTTCACAATCGGGCTGGTGACGTCATGGTACACAGCGAACATCGGAGTGCTGCTGCTGAACAAGTACCTCCTCAGCAACTACGGGTTCAAGTACCCGATCTTCCTCACCATGTGCCACATGACTGCCTGCTCGCTCCTCAGCTACGCCGCCGTCGCGTGGCTGAAGATCGTTCCGATGCAGACGGTTCGATCCCGGGTCCAGTTCGCCAAGATCTCGGCTCTGAGCCTCGTCTTCTGCGTGTCGGTGGTGTTCGGGAACGTCTCCCTGAGGTTTCTCCCCGTTTCGTTCACTCAGGCGATTGGGGCTACGACGCCGTTTTTCACGGCGGTGTTTGCGTGGTTGATGACGATGAAGAGGGAGGCTTGGTTGACTTACTTGGCTCTTGTGCCTGTGGTGGCTGGTGTTGTTATTGCTAGTGGGGTTAGTCTCTTTCACTTTCCTCAGCTCTCTTTAAAGTTTGAATCTTTAAAGTATGCGTTTTTGATATTTGGGTTTGTTCTGATATTATTTGAATGTATTGATGATAATGCGTTGTTATGGATGATGAAAGTGTGATGCTTTAGTTAGGGAGATGGTATAGATGTGAAGCAATAAGGCATGAGTTAAGAGGGAATGTTACAGTTTTGAATTGTTTTTTTTTTTGTGAAATGTAGTAGATCTACTAGCTAAATCTTCTTGACATGAAAGTTATCGTTTTTGGAACAAGCAATGCAGATATTATGATCTGATTCAATATGGTTGGTTTAGCTCTTATCTGGACACTGTTACCAGCTCTTATCTTTGGAACAAGCTCAGGCATTGCTAAAACTGCATTTTTAAAAGTTTTGGTATTGTTCTGTGTTCGGCTTCTCTGAATTATATGTGTGTGTTGTCTATCATCACGTTCGTCGTATGAACTTTTAAGTGTTTTGATTAGCTGAGATAGTTGCTCTTTTTTCTCTGTGTGTCGTGTTTGCTTCCTCTGTGATCTTCCTTACTACATTAGAGCTGTGTTTAATTGTCAGTTTGATGTTTCTGAATGTCTTGTTGTCTTCAGGGTGAGCCAAGCTTTCACCTCTTTGGATTCATTATGTGCATCGCAGCAACAGCTTCGAGAGCACTCAAATCAGTGCTTCAAGGCATTTTGCTTTCTTCTGAAGGGTAAGACATGGCCTCGTTGTTTGAATATGTTAAAAGAGTGTTGCTGAAAGAGATTTTTAAATTGTGTTGAAGGGAAAAGCTGAACTCCATGAATCTTCTTCTCTACATGGCTCCAATAGCTGTCGTGTTCCTTCTGCCTGCTGCTCTCATCATGGAGAAAAACGTTGTCGGCATTACAATTGCACTAGCAAGAGATGATTTTAGAATCATTTGGTATCTTCTGTTCAATTCAGCGCTTGCCTATCTCGTGAACTTGACTAATTTCTTAGTCACGAAACACACTAGCGCCCTGACTCTGCAGGTAAAACATTACAATTCTTAATGGCATTCTTGTTTAATAGCTAGAAAAAGATGGTATTGGATTGTGGTTGGAACAGAGTCAGTCCAAGTAAAGCTTATAACTGTCTTGGATGTTGAGGTGGATTTGATCTGTGATAGGTGCTAGGAAACGCGAAAGGAGCAGTAGCCGTTGTGATCTCTATTCTAATATTCAAGAATCCGGTGTCAGTGACTGGAATGCTTGGTTATGCCCTCACCGTCTGTGGAGTTATCTTCTACAGCGAAGCCAAGAAACGGAGCAAATGAGAATACATTCAAGATTCATCTTCTTCATCTTTTCCTCCTTATATATATATGTGTTTATATTTTTTCCACAGGCAAGTAGTCTCTTTTGCTGTTACAGAACTCTTATACAGGACACATCCTTGGCTCCTCTTGTCTTGATGAAAAGCTGGGCCAAAAGCATGTATAGTTCTTGAGCAGAAACAGGAGAAGGAAAAGCAACACAAAGATGAGTACCAAAAGGCAAGCATTTAGAAGACTTTCTTGTTAACAAGTAACCTTTTCTCATCCTTGGATTCTCTGGCCTTTTTTCATAGTATGTTGTTTTGTTGTAATAGTAAACGTTGAATTAGCTTTTGTTTCTTCGATTCTTTCACATTTTAGTTTCGTGTTGTCAACATTTACAACGATTGACTATTTATATATAATGTTATTCTTTGAGAATTCAATATGTTGTACACAGGATCACTGGTTTGTTAACAACACAGAGATGTACTAGCTATATTGACAGAGAGCTGAGAATCAGAATTGGAAGTAATAACTGTTGCAGAAGAAAGAGCTAAACGAGACGGGAGACGAGAGAGTTTTTTTTTTTTCACTGGAAAGATTCCAACTTTATTAAAAGCCCAAGTCACAAAACAAAGGCCCAACCGGGCAAGAAAAGGTAAAATAAACAGGAGGCCCAAACGGCCCAACAAAAGAAAGCCCTAGGGAAAAGCGTGGCCGACTCAAACTCCACGCGTAAGCTTATGGCGTGACGGAGACACGTGCCTACCATGCGAGTCACCACCGAACTTCAGCCAGAAGAACGATTCCGGCGAAAGTCTAATCGGCAGATCCACCGGAAACACACCGAAACAGGATCCCGAACAAAGAGCCTCATCGGAAACGAAGACAGAAATTGAAGGTGCACCAAAACCACCACTATAGACAAGAGCGTAAGATCTACCGACAACCTCACGAGCCAAAGGATATTTCTTCTTTGATGAAGTTCCAATCGAGAGACAACGAACTCAAACCAACGAGAGTCGAACCGATTGAAACAAAAAGCTTGAAGAAGAAAAGATCAAACAAACCGAGATAAACGAAAGATGCTCGAACAGATCCATCTTTACGCTAGATCGAGTCAAACACAAACTCACGTTTCCAATAGAATAAATCGCCTTCAATCATTCCTCAACCATCGAACATCGAAACCGAGGAAGGAGAATCGATTGCAAAGGAGAAGAGCAGAAATGCCGGTCAAACGAAGCCGGGATAACCCCGGTGAAAGCCGCCGTCGACACCAAAGAGGCATGACGCGGAGACAAAAGCCGGCGAAGCGGAACTGAGGAAGCCACCGCAACCCAGAGACAACAGCCAGCCGTCTACCGTCGAAGGAGAAGACGAGAACGCCGGAATCGGAGACCGGTCGGATGAACCGAAGCCGGAGAACAAAAAGGAAGAACTCTCTCACTCTCAAACAATCTCTACCCTGTCTGAAAGATTTTTTAATAGATAAGAGAGGAAGAGAAAACGAGAGAGAACTCTCTCTCTAGAAGAAGAGAGAGACCCCTTACATGACGTTTTACTTTAAGACAAGAGAGAGTTCTATTTTATTTTTTTACTAATGAGGGAACCAGTCTTGTCTTTGTATGGTCAAATCACTCGCTTGGTCTCTTTTTCTGGTAACGGCAGCCATTATCATTATCAAGCTGTTGGATCTTTGACCAAAATGTGTAGATCTTTCACTCTAGAACTGTTAAACATCATGGCTTACCACATGCATGAAACTCAGGTCATTAAGTAAGGCATATGTACTTGGGGGCATGTGTTCTTTTTAAAACTTGAAAGCCATATTTTTTTCAATAGAAGAAGTTAAAAATATTCCATATAGTTCTTGAAATTCTATTGACCTTAGGAGAGATTCCATATAGTTCTTGAAATTCTATAGCCAATAAAAATTAATGGTGATTTCTTCTAGTGGGAATAAAAAAATTAATGGTAGTTCTTGAACTGTTAAACATCATGGCTTACCACATGCATGAAACTCAGGTCATTAAGTAAGGCATATGTACTTGGGGGCATGTGTTCTTTTTAAAACTTGAAAGCCATATTTTTTTCAATAGAAGAAGTTAAAAATATTCCATATAGTTCTTGAAATTCTATTGACCTTAGGAGAGATTCCATATAGTTCTTGAAATTCTATAGCCAATAAAAATTAATGGTGATTTCTTCTAGTGGGAATAAAAAAATGTTATTTTCGTAACGCGCCAGGTAGGGGTCGAACCTACGGCCTTCTGCTTAGGAAACAGACGCTCTATCCACTGAGCTACAGGCGCTTTGGTTGTTACATAATGCCTTATACTAATAGATATCTTTTTAGTATTCGTCATCTTCTTACTGTCTGTCATAAACTCTTTTTCTAATCAGGTTTTCGTTTCTATGGCCATCGGCGGCTTACGATATTTCACGAATATTACGTAATATTAAGCCATGTCCATTAAGCGTGTAAACTAAGTTAACCACAAGATTGAGTAGAGCATAAAATTAAACACACGCTGTGTCAAACTATCTTAATACTTTCAATGTTAACCACAATGACCCTTTGTGGAGATTTCGACGCATTAGCGTTTAAACTTTGTATCACCTAACCATCTTGAAAGATAAAGTGAAAAAGACTCCTTGATAACACGTTCTGAATCCAAACAACAGAGAAAAATCAACACTCAGAAAGAGACCAGATATCAAACTAAACTCGTACCACCCGGCTTGTCACTTTCTTTTGGGAGAGACAACACTCAACAGCCGCCTTCATCGTAGAGACAATGATGACTAAGTAAATCACATCTGATCAGCGCGGTTTAGCTAGTGGCGGGTATGGCCACGGGCTTTGAGTCCTCTGCTTTTTCATGTTCCTTGTTCAGTAACTGAAACATAACATCCCAACGAATACGTTCACAAACAGAAATGCAAAGACCAAGTTTAATTAGCTGGTTTCCTCTTCTGGCTAAGAACATAAGAGAGTGGAAGATTTATGATCTAACCTTGTTGTTGATCAAGTTGTGGAGCGCAATTACACTTCGGATGAGGGACGATAGATAGATAACGAGCATCATGTCATTTGTTTTCACTGCTCATAATAATAAATCGCAGTAAGACTAATGGGATCCAATGATTCAAGAAAGCAGAGCACAAAGATAATAAAATTGACCGGAGAAACTTACCTGAGAAGGCCTTCACCAACTCGTTCACATTCAGGTTTGGAAGCAAGTTGAAAACGTCCTGCAGATTATTAAGCGGACTATTTCATTAGATTACAATGAGCAATAGACTTGGAAAATGTCAATCAGACCACTAAAATATACATTAACCTGCAGATGGTATAGAATCTCATGATTTAGAGGGAGCTTTCCTTCAATTACAAGGTCAAGGTAACTGCGGATCTCCCGAAGACGAGCATCAAGCCCCTTCAAAGCAGTAAGTTTGGCAGTAACCTGGAGCAAAATACATTATTTCAGTCCTCAAGTGGTAACTATTATTTTCATATAATAATAACTTAGCAAGAACATCAAAATAGTAAACAGCAAAGGCAACAATCATGACTTCAGCAGACATTTAAAGGGATGATAATGAAACGTTCAAGTTTTTGCAAAGAGTCTAAGACACAAACCTCAGTCGCCAGGGTACTGATAGTTGTGTCTTTCACATCTCTGAGCAAATGTTCCACACCTATTAGAAAACGAGAATAAAACAGGTATGTTTCAGCAGACCTTTTCCTTAAATACAATAAAAAGTACACCAGACTTGTAAACATATTGGACATACCGATCTCCTCCACTTCATGAGCAGCTATTTCTGTAGACACATGGACGAAGACTTTCTGGCTTTTCTGAGTAGCGTTCTGAAGAGACAATGGAGTATGTAATCAAGCGGATTAGATATAAGGATACAACTATACAAAACGTAAGAGATTAAGAAACATATGTATCTTACCTCCTTGACCTCTTCCACTGCATAATAAGCTTTTGTGGGAATCCCAAGCTCTTTAGGCTGTACATCGATAATGACAAGCACTGGATTTGGAACATAGCTGCATCACCAGAAGCAAAACGAAACATTTTCTAATTAGAACTGAAACAGGAAGATGTAAGGAGGACATAACCATGCTCTGCCATAACTTAAAATGGACCAGCCTATCCTCAATCCATCACCTCTCATGTCAATACAGCCAATAAATCTAAATGATTGAGCTGGAAACTAACCCATTGAAGAGCGCGTGAACGTCCAAATCATTCTCTCGAAGTTTAGGCCCCGTGCTGTACCAACCTACAACATGCTCCTTGGCTGCAAAAGGAAATAACTTTCCGTTAAAAAAATGGCTGCGATCATCGTCATTTACAGTCTAAGCTTCAGGTTACTGAGAAGAAGTACCGTTGATTCTCTTGAACATGTGGAACATTGACTCATGGTAGTTATGATCAAGAAACCATATACTCGGGTCTTTGTCATCCTCCTCAAAGGGAACTACAAAATCAATATACCAAACGTCAAACAAGTCATAAGCAAGCAACATCTACGTTCCTAGCGACAGTGCAAGCTCAATTACAGCTAAACCTCAAATGAATCAACCTAAAGTTTTATCTTTTTCCTTTAACCCTAAATTGCTGTAACCCTAATACGAACGAAACAGCTCAAAGAGAATCTGAGATCTGAGAACACTAGGCAGTGAGATCGAAGATTAGGGGGGAGATGAAGGAAGGGCGAACCTGCGTAGCTGTTGGTGACGTCAACGACGCCACGGGAGCTGCTTCCGAGAAGAACGCCGACGACGCGCTTGCGCGAGTCCTTAGCGACGCGGTTGTAATGGTCGACGATGCTAAGCAAGACGAGTGGGTGAACGACCACTTTCTCGATCGTCCTTGCTGATATCTGCTGCGTCTTTATCACATCCATGCTCGGAGAATCAGCCTCGCTACTAGTAAAATTCGATTTTCTCCGGGGAAGATGTGAAGTTCCGATTTGTTTTTTTTTTTTTTCAAGACGGAGCTTCAAGTTTGCTTCTTCTCCAGGAAAACAAACCCCTTTGAAACTACTTAGCTCTATCCTGAAGTCTTCTTTATTTATCTTTTCTGGGCCGGACTTGTAATCAAATAATGGGCTTTTTATAATACTAATGGGCTTTAGCACACAGTTATGGCCAATCATCGCAGAGATTTTCAGGTTCATATGAAAAAAAGAAGATTTAATTCGCTATAATATTTGCGAGTTACGACCGGGACATATAGGTTGTAATCATGTGTTATAAATATATTCTCCTTGCATGCGATTTTAAATAAACCTTACAGACACATCCATGGCCAATGTTAAACACTAATCAAGGTATTTTGTGTTCTCTGATATTGGGCTCTGGGCCGAAGATAGATTGGGCAATTTTCCTACGTTTCTTAAACACCACACCTTTCTATATAAAAACGCGACACGGTTCAACAACAAGTCGTTCCATGTTAGAACAAGAAAACGACACGCAGTTTTTCTTTAGTTACCTTTTTTCTGTTTTAGTGTCTCTTTCTCCGGGAAATGGAGCTTACCATCTGAGGAAACTCATCATCAGGAGCTTTGGCCGGTGATCCTGAATCCAATTAACGATGGGATCAACGTTCAGAGATCGCACGGCGGAGTTTCATTCACTCTCCCAAACGTTGAAGAAGATCGGAGCGGCGATTCCGTCCGTCCATCAAGCCGAAAGTGATCCGACATCCTCCAAACGGTCTTCGCCGCCTGGATCTTCGAGATCCGAGTTCAACAAGAAGGCTTCTCAGATCGGTTTGCGTATCCACGAAACGTCTCAGAAAACCGCTAGGCTCTCTAAATGTACGTTTCAGTATCAGATTCATCTTCCCATTCTTTGAATAGTGGAATCAGTCTTTAGGATGTTTGCATTCTAACGAGATTCAGACATAGTTTCCGACAGCTATTTTGTAATGAATGAAACTTGCAGTGCCTCCACATACATTGTAGTGATTGTAGTTGAAACTGTTGACGAATCGCGGTGGAATTAGGCTTTAGGATGTTTGGATTCTAACGAGATTCAGATTTCAGACATAGTTTCCGACAGCTGTCTTGTAATGAATGGAACTTGCAATGATTCTAGAAACATTGTAGTGATTGCAATTGAAACTGCTGATGAATCGCAGAGTAATTAGGCTTTAGGATGCTTGGATTCTAACTAGATTGAGACATACTTTCCGACAGCTGTCTTGGAATGAATGAAACTTGCAATGACTCTAGAGACATTGTAGTGATTGCAGTTGAAACTGTTGATAAATCGCAGTGTAATTAGGCGTTAGGATGTTTGGATTCTAACGAGATTCAGACATAGTTTCCGACATCTGTCATGTAATGAAATGAAACTTGCAATGATTGCA
The DNA here is from genome assembly GCF_020379485.1 of Brassica napus. Lineage (NCBI taxonomy): Eukaryota > Viridiplantae > Streptophyta > Magnoliopsida > Brassicales > Brassicaceae > Brassica > Brassica napus. Next base: position 17,824 of record NW_026014178.1, read on the forward strand.
ATTGAAGTTAGCTTTACTTCTTCTGACATTGTCTGGTTATTATCGCAGTGGCAAAAGAATCGTCGATTTTCAATGACCGGACTTTGGAGATACAGGAGCTGACCGTGTTGATCAGGAACGATATCACGGGTCTGAACATGGCTCTCTCTGATCTGCAGACCCTTCAGAACATGGAGATCGCTGACGGGAGCTATTCGCATGACAAAGTCGGTCACTACACAGCTGTTTGTGATGACTTGAAAACAAGGCTCATGGGAGCTACAAAGCAGTTTCAAGACGTTCTAACTGCGAGATCAGAGGTTGGATTTGTAGATTTATCGACTTCCTATTTTATTTGTATCCAATGTTCTAAAAATCGTTAGACCGTGGTTAGGCGTCTTATAGAGGATTATTGTTTAGGCTAGGCGCCTAAGCCAATTTTTTTATGCTCATGTCCGATTTGCTGACTAGGCGGACCGATTTTTAGAACACTGTTTGTATCTAACTGTGAATGTTGTCTTCCTGCAGAACATGAAGGCTCATGAAAACAGGAAACAACTCTTTTCTGCAAAAAATGCAGCAGTAGATAATCAGAATCATGCAAAAGCTGTACCTGAGCCTCCTCCTTGGTCAAGTTCATCAACTCCTTCCGGGAGTTTACAACAACAGCCACTGTGAGTTTTGTTCTAAAACTATCTCCTAAGTAAACAGTTGCTCTCATCTAATTAGGTTTGGTCTTCTGCAAACCGACCAGTTTGCCGCCAGTTAATAGTGGAGCTCCTTCAGGTAGCCAGCTTAGGTATGTCCTAATTTTCATTAGTTGTCAGTTAAGGTCAAATCATGTATATAAACATGTGATTATGCCAAAAACAGACGCAGATCTGCTATTGAGAATGCACCATCGCAGCAAATGGAGATGTCTATGTTACAGCAAACAGTACCAAGGCAGGAGAATTATAGCCAAAACCGAGCTGTTGCGCTTCACAGTGTGGAATCAACGATAACTGAGCTCAGTGGAATATTCACGCATTTAGCTACGATGGTCACTCAACAGGGAGAGCTAGCTATCAGGTTCTTTAACGTTAACCTCACCATATAGAGAGTTTCATGGAAGGCTTTAGTTTTAACACCTGTGGGGTTTTGTGGAACAGAATCGATGACAATATGGATGAATCGTTAGTTAACGTAGAGGGAGCACGCAGCGCTCTTCTGCAGCATCTCACTAGAATTTCGTCTAATCGATGGCTCATGATCAAGATCTTCGCTGTTATCATATTGTTCCTCATTGTTTTCCTCTTCTTTGTGGCTTGAAACAGTTACCTTTATATATTTTTTGATCTTGTTGCATCAAAACCAAAGCGAAAGGTTACATCTATACACATGTTAAGTTTGCAAGCTTCAAGAGCTCAAAAGAGTTTGAATTTTTCTTCTTACAAGATTCAGTCTGGTTTTTGACCAGGAAACGTTTGATGTAGTAAAAATTCAAGTTATATTTTCAAAAGGACTGCGTGAGAACATGCGTGACGTTTTTTATATCGACATGAGAACGTCGTGCCGGTTAAATTACTAAAACACACGTGACGTTTTCAGTATTAAGAAGGGGAATTGATGTCGGTCAAAGTCAAGAAAACGGCATGGCGCTCCTCTGTTAGGCAAAACACACGCGTGTCGTTTCAGATATTAAGAAGGGGACTACATGTCGGTCATATCTTGAAAAACTACAAAAAAAACTAAGAAAACAGCATGGCGCTCCTCTGTTTGGCGACACACACGCGTGTCGTTTGCAATATTAAGAAAGGTACTTCATGTCGTTCAAATTGGTGAAAAACTACAAAGCGTTATTCTTGGGAAGAGCTCCTCCAGTGGATAAATGAAAGATGCTCTGTTCTCCAGCGATAAGAGCCACGATCGTTAAACTGTTGGAAGACAAAAGAAAAACACAAAATCTTCTTTACGTCCTAATGACACCTGGGTTTTGATCGGAGAACCTAAAGGTCTAGACTTTTCGTAGGATATGAATCTCGCGGCTAGCTTTCGCGGCAATTACGGCGTCTTGTCGCAATGCTGCAGCTCACGTTGCAGTCTTCAGTTTCAGCCATTGGTAGCTACTTCGAGTTTAGGTTTTGGGCAGAGAGATAGCTATCGAAGGAAGAAGGAGCTGAAGCTCTTCCGAGTTCAAAGGTTTCATTTTTTCGATTTTTTATTTTTTTAATAATCTGTTTATCTGATGGCTTTGAGCTTTGGAGTTTGCAGAAAGAGAGAGACTTTTTGTAGAGTGACGGATACACAAACGGAACCAGATGGCAATAACGATGAGGTATTTGCTTAATAGCATCTATGCTACTTCTACTAAGGTCTATGGATTCTGTTTTTGATCTTCCATGTTTGCAGGAAAGTGGAGGAGAAGACAAAGAGGCGTTAGCAGATGAACCTCCTTCACAGACTCCTCCTACTGAGTTGGTTCCAGAGGCAACTGTTGTGGATGAAGCCGTAGGCAGTAATGAGGAAAACAAAGTTCAATTCAGCTCTCAGGTATTGTTTTTATGCATCAAATGACATAACTGAAGCTTCAATTGTATAACTAAGCAGTGTTGTTTACTAACTAGTAGCTTCAGAGGAATTGAATCTAAATTGCTCTATTTGGCTTATATTACTTCAACCATAAAGTTTCTTGGTTTTGTTTCTGAATGTATTATACTTTGCTGTATTTTGTCATAGGACGGTGATAAATTAGAAGTTAGCACTGGCTCTCCTCTTCCTGGTGTGAATGTAAGTATTACCAACAATGTTATTTACAAATGTTTTTTATTTATCTATTCATAAAAAGTTTTTGTGAACAGCCGTTACAACTGGATGATTCCATGAGACTCCCCAAAGAAACGATTGATATCCTCAAGGACCAAGTATTTGGGTTTGACACCTTCTTTGTTACAAGCCAAGAACCATACGAGGTGAGAGCCACTGAGAAAACTCATCAGTTTATTTTCTTAAGGTTATATTATCATACAAGCGAGGTTGTGAAAATTTCTCTTCAATGTTGTTGGTAGGGTGGGGTGTTGTTCAAAGGAAATCTAAGAGGCCAGCCTGCTAAAAGCTACGAGAAGATAAAGACAAGATTGGAGGTAGCAACTCTGCTTCTTTAGGACAAGCACATGTGGTGGCAAAGATTAATAGTAAAATATTTTGCTCATCAATCTGCAGAATAAATTTGGTGACCAGTACAAGCTTTTCCTCCTTTCCAATCCAGAGGATGATAAACCTGTGGCTGTTGTTGTTCCTAGAAGGTCCTTGGAACCTGAGACAACAGGTAATCTTAGAACTATATACGGTTCCTCACTTGTAAGGATCTCCTCAGATTATTAAACTTTTAGTTGGGCACTACATACAAATGCAGCTGTTCCTGAATGGTTTGCTGCTGGTTCTTTCGGATTGGTGGCGTTGTTTACATTGTTTCTCCGTAATGTTCCCGCCTTGCAATCCGACTTACTGTAAGAAACATCTTAAAACCATGTTTTCTATGATTCCAAATCATCAAATTGAATAAAACTTTTCTTCCCATCCATTGCAGATCAGCATTTGACAACCTTGAGCTGCTGAAAGATGGCTTGCCAGGAGCTCTCGTCACCGCTCTCGTCCTTGGAGTGCATGAACTGGGACACGTTTTAGTTGCAAACAACCTAGGGATAAAGCTCGGTGTTCCGTTCTTCGTTCCAAGTTGGCAGGTGAAGAAGATGCAATGTTTCTCTTTAAAAAGCAAAAGGGAAACCTCCCTTTTTATCTGGAAATTTTGGTTTTGTAGACATTTGATGAACATGTTTTAGATTGGCAGATAGGTTCTTTCGGTGCTATAACGAGAATCAAAAACATCGTGCCCAAACGAGAAGATCTTTTGAAGGTTGCAGCTGCAGGGCCTTTGGCTGGCTTTTCTCTGGGCTTTGTTCTGTTTCTTGTTGGGTTGGTCGTGCCTCCAAGTGACGGCATTGGCGTTGTAGTTAACTCTTCAGTGTTTCACGAATCCTTTCTTGTTGGTGGTATTGGTAAGCTTTAGCTGTTAATCTATTATGATAATGTCAAGAGTACTAATATGTTTAAGCATTTTTGCTTTTATCCTTTTTATAGCAAAGCTATTACTCGGTGATGTACTAAAGGAAGGAACATCGATATCTTTGAACCCACTTGTGATATGGGCATGGGCTGGACTTTTCATCAATGGCATTAACAGCATCCCTGCAGGAGAGCTTGATGGTGGTAAAATCACTTTCTCCATTTGGGGTAGAAAGGTAACTTCAGACCCAAACTTGAACATTCCCATTTTAAAAAAAAAAAGAAAAATACTTAAAACTCTTGGTTCCAAATGGTTTATTCAGGCCTCAGCACGGCTCACGAGTGTCTCCTTAGCGCTTCTGGGTCTATCTGCGTTGTTCAGTGACGTGGCATTCTACTGGGTGGTGCTGATATTCTTCCTGCAGCGTGGACCAATAGCGCCGCTGGCTGAGGAAATCACTGAGCCTGAAGAGAAGTTTGTCTATCTAGGAATCTTGGTTCTCTTCCTCTCCTTGCTTGTGTGTTTGCCTTACCCGTTTCCTTTCACCGGCGAAGACGCCATGATGATTGGCTTGTGAAATGGGACTCATCATTATACAAACAAAGAGCAATAGCTATAACTTTTAGTTTTGGTCTCTAAGTTACATAACATTTATATTTGAAAGAGACTTTGAATGGTTGAAAAAAGAAAATGGACCAACATTATTTATGGATAGTAGAGTACCAAATGTGATTAGGTACGTATAATAATAGAAGAAGGTAGAATAATAGAAGTGAACAAAGGAACATGGTTTTAATGTGGATGTATTTGATTTTGGTTGGTAGCAGCTAAAGCAGCCTTCCAGTTTTAAACACTATTGTTAATTCAAGAAAATGTCAAAGTTTCTACATTGATAATAATAATATTATACAATTGACTTAACCAACCAACATTGATATCACTATCTGGTTTAGGAATGAAAACCATTCGGTTAATAAATTATACGTTGAGAGCAGCGGGTCCAGTGGGCCCAAATTTATAAGCCTGCCAGTCATCCACTTCACTTCTTTGTACAGTACTACCCTTTACCAAGAAGAGAGTGTACGCACGTGACTTGGTGTAAGAAAATACAGGTGAGGGGTATTATAGTAAACTACGTAATTAGTCACATGGTCATGCTTTATAAATATGACATATCCTCTTTTATGTTATTCGCCACTCTTCTCAGAATCTTCCTTCTTCAAATCTCTTCAACATTTGGGCCGCCGGAGCCCGTGACCACCGCTTTTTTTCTCATCCGTTACGAATGTCTTCCTCGATGAACGTGGCGAAGGTGAAGCCTCTGAGCTTCTCTCGCCGCCTCGTCCCCTCTGCGGTTTCTCGCGGACTCGCTTCTTCCGTGACGGTTTCTGGATACTCCGGTAGAAGCTCGGCTTACGCGCCTTCTCTCCGTTCAATCAAATGCGTCTCTGTATCTTCGGAAGCTTCGATAGGTGAATCAGTGCTCTTCGATTTGTTAATTTTTCTATGGGGTTTTGGATTGTGTGGATTTCTTCAGGTCATTTCGAATCTGTATTTCTGGTTAGGCATGCGGTTTAGGCTTATTCGGTTCAGTTATTTTGGTTTTGGCATTGAACCGGAAAATTTGATATCGGAATCTGGTTTTTTGATAGATATATGCTCAATCGGAATCGGAATTAGGCAAGCGGTTTAGGTTTATTCGGTTCGGTTAATTTGGTTTTTTCGGTTAGTTCGGTTTTGGCATTGAACCGGAATCTGATTTTTGATAGTGTTGTAATATGTTCTCGATTTGTTATTTGCAGTAAGTGATACAAAGAAGCACGCAGATGGTTCTAAGAGCACGAACCTTGTACCAATTTTCCGCTGCATTTTCTCGGATCAGCTCACTCCTGTTCTTGCTTACCGTTGTTTGGTAAAAGAAGATGATCGTGAAGCTCCTAGCTTTCTTTTTGAGTCCGTTGAGCCTGGCTCTCAGATGTCCAGCGTTGTAAGAAACAATCTTTATTTGTCTTTATCTTTGTATCTTTTTTTAGTTCCTAATTGTTTCTTTGATCACAATAGGGTCGTTATAGCGTTGTTGGGGCTCAGCCTGCGATGGAGATCGTGGCAAAGGAGGATAAAGTTATTGTAATGGATCACAAAAGTGGAAGCTTGACTGAGGAATACGTTGAGGATCCAATGGAGATACCGAGGAAAATCTCTGAGTCATGGAACCCTGATCCTCAACTAGTTCAGGACCTTCCAGATGCCTTTTGTGGTAAGGAATCCGTCTTTGATTATTTGTAACTATTCACTTGCTAGAATCTATCACTTGTAGATGTTTTGATATGAGATTCGAACCCCACATCCTCATACTAGGTCTTTTACATTTTTAGCAAAGAAGAACTAAGGACTTTAGTTTCCTCTCTTTTTAATAAGACTTCTGTATCATTATAGGTGGCTGGGTGGTTTTTCTCGTACGACACAGTTCGCTACGTCGAAAAAAGGAAGCTTCCATTTTCAAAGGCCCTGAGGATGATAGGAACTTGCCAGACATGCATCTTGGTCTATATGACGATGTAGTTGTATTTGATCACGTGGAGAAGGTAATAGTTTTCGTACTATTCATGTTGTTTGGTTAACTGTTGAATCTCCAAGTTTGGTATTAGAGGTTGGTTCCATTTTTACAGAAAGCATATGTTATCCACTGGATCAGACTAGATGCGAACATTCCCTATGAGTCGGCATACAGTAATGGACTGCAGCATTTGGAGAATTTGGTATCCAAGTTACACGATATTGCGCCGTAAGTATCTCTTTGTCTTGATCTCCTCTGTGAGCTTTTTTGTTACTATTCTGAACGTTGTTTTTTTTGGTTCTGTGAATCTGCCAAATGCTCAATCTTCAGCGCAAACCAGCTTGAAAACTCAAACGTGACAGAAGGTACAAGGAGGCTGTGTCAATGCTTCAGACTTGCAGGAGACAATTTGGACCAGTTTGGAGAACTCAAACGTGACACGCGAAGAGTACAAGGAGGCTGTGGTCAATGCTAAAGAACATATACTTGCAGGAGACATATTCCAGATGTGTTTGAGTCAGCGTTTTGAAAGGAGAACGTTTGCAGACCCTTTGAGTCTACAGAGCTCTAAGAGTTGTGAATCCAAGTCCGTATATGGGTTACTTGCAGGTTGGTAACGGAGATAACTGTTCTTATACAACTATATATTTGTCCTTGCGGTGGATAACAATTGATGCTTTTAACCTTCAGGCTAGAGGATGTATTTTGGTAGCATCAAGTCCAGAGATTCTAACCAAAGTAAGCAGAACAAGATAGTGAATCGGGCCATTAGCAGAACCAGCAGGAGAGGAAAAACAGAGGTGGAAGATAAGAGATTAGAGAAGGAGCTGCTAGAGAACGAGAAGCAATGTGCTGAGCACATCATGTTGGTCGATCTCGGTCGCAACGACGTTGGGAAGTTGCCAAATACGGTTTCGGTGAAATTGAGAAACTTATGAACATCGAACGTTACTCCCATGTTATGCATATAAGCTCCACCGTAAGTGTTTGGATAATCAAATAATATTGTCTCAGATTAACTGTTCCTGATCATTTTAAGTTTAATGCAGGTGACAGGAGAGTTGCAAGATTTATCTGCTGGGACACACTACGTGCGGGCTCTACCAGTGGGCACAGTTAGCGGCGCACCGAAGGTGAAAGCCATGGAGCTAATCGACGAGCTCGAGCCTACACGGCGAGGACCATACAGTGGCGGTTTTGGTGGAGTCTCGTTCACTGGCGACATGGACATTGCTTTATCCCTTAGGACAATAGTTTTCCCGACAGCAAGTCAGTATAATACAATGTACTCCTACAAAGATGCTAACAAACGCGGGAATGGGGTGGCTTATCTTCAAGCTGGAGCAGGTGTGGTAGCTGACAGTGACCCGGAAGACGAGCACCGCGAGTGCCAGAACAAAGCTGCTGGTCTTGCCCGAGCCATCGACTTGGCTGAGTCCGCATTTGTTAAAAAGTGAGTTCGATCTTCGAATCATCTGTATAACTTTCAGGCAGAACAAGCTTTTTTCTAAACACGAAGACAATTGTAAGATTTTTTTCACAATAAACTACACAGATTGTGGCAAGCAGCACGTGATGTAATAAAATGGTGTGCTATATTTTCTGATGTTTCGGACTCGTTGTTCTTAACTTGGGATATACAATCTGTTACTAGAGCAGGATTAGAGCTTGAGTTATTAAGTAAACAAGAACAATTTATGTTTAAGCTCTACAGCCAATGCAAAACAAACTAACCAGAAATATAAACAAGGATTAAAGTGATTTACACACTATTATGATGCGGTACACATTTTGTTTCATGTTTGGGTTCCAAAATATCATCTAAAGTCTAAACCACAGTGTAAAAGTTGAAACTGAATAAATGGAGCCAGATTTTCCACTTTCTGATATATTATTTCCTCCACATCTCTAGTTTTTGTACTTGCTCTCTTCCAAAAAGTAATTTTCTAGAATTATTTTTTTGTTTCAAAATAATAGATTTTCTAGAATTTTAAAGTATTTTTACTAGTTAATATTGATAATTTGTATACTTTTAAAAAATATTAATTGAAAATATTTAAATTGATTAAATATTATTTGTGGATAGTTATTAGAAAATGTACAATAAAATAAACAATACATTTAATTGTAAATATTTATTAATATTTTCTCTATATCTTTTCTTTTTTTCGAACAGCTCACTTCTATGCTTCTATTATTAGAAATAGATGAGTTAAAAATGGTATACATACACAAACAATTGATAATCATTAAATGTATTGTTTGTGTTATATTATCACAAAATCTAATAACAGATCCACAAAAAGATATTAAGGCTCATAAATGTAAGACTTCAAGTCAGTGTCACATGCAAAAGGTCGATATATTTACAAAAAGATTAATATTACGAGTAAAAAATTACGTCAATTCCGACAGATAATCTACCTTATTTTGCGGCTCACGCTGTATCAAAAAAAATAATCTAGAAAATGACTTTTGGGAAGAGAGCA